>NW_010543999.1:55632-168642 GCF_000687285.1 Phaethon lepturus | reverse complement strand
TTAAATATATTTATTAATTGATATTAACATATATTAATGTGCCCAAATTGGGCACATTAATACTATTATTTCCTCAGCATTAGGCACATAATAGACTAAGACTAATAGTCTTCTACACCCTCAGAAATAACAGTACTTTGTTTCACTGTACAACTCTTCTCAGGAAACCTTGCCTGTCTTCCAGTTATTAACAGGGCTGTGAATGAAAAAGCAACAAAGCAAACAATTTGTTAAGACCTGAAAAGTCAGCATCTGAATAGAAAAAAAACAAAACAAAACAATCTCAACCAGAATTGAACAGATGCAATACTTTCTGTAGCATGACCAAGGCAAATTACAAGCACGAAGCCAAAGCAGCAGCACATGCCTGGCAACAAACATTGCTAAAGTAGAGAGCTGGGTGTTTTGTCAGTGCCTTTTATATAGGCTTACAAAATAAATTATATTTAAGAAAAGGACTAAACTGCAGTGGTGGTGCTTTCCATGGTAAAAGAGAAAAAATCGAGGATTTGAACATTTTCAGATTATTTCAGAACATTCCAGAAACAAAGTTAAAAAAAAGCAAATCTCAGTGGGGAGAAGGGAAAGCACAGTAGTAGCTTTCTTGAATTAATTTCCAGGCCCATGAACCCTGCTGCAGCCCCTCACAAGAGGCAGAAAGGACCTTTCCGTTAAAGCTGCACAACACCAAGACCAGAATTGTTTTATCTTCATTTCCATCTCAGATGTTCAAGACTTTCTCAGCTGACGGCTACGCGCTGCAGAAAGCTTCTGCAACATAACCGTTCTGCCTTCTAAGGAAGAAAGCCTATGCAGCTTCAGTGCAGAGAGAATTTCATCTCATGCATGTGTAATACCCAGTGGGTTCATGTTTTTCAAGCTATAGAAACAACACATGTTTCTGGAGATGCTAGCACTGAAGAACAGCTATCAGAAACACAAATTAAGAGAGACATTAATCCAGCTGCCAGATTACCACAGAATCCCAGGGGATAAAGCAAGTGCAAAGGCTACTCCAGTAAGTCTTGGGGGAGGAAAACAACAACAGACAAATATTGACTCAGAAACGCATAGTCTTCACACCTTCACAGAAGAACGCTTCAAAGACACAGACCATTTACAAATGTAGTGTATATGCAAACACCACTAGCAATTCAAAGGCTTATGATCTAAGAAAATATAAGAGCTGAACAAAATACGGGTATGAACACACACATTTCAATCTCCTCTGTCATAAAAAGACAAAATATTAAAAGCTATAGAATACTGGAAGCCATTATAAGCACCATTTGCTATCACAGGTCGTTCTTTGGAATTAGAGAAACACAAGAAACCAAACAGTACAGCTTTAAATCAAAGGACAAGAATCTACCTACTATATTTATCCTGCCTGTAAGTGGATCTGTAGCTTCTTTTTCCAAGTCTTTTACCTAGTGGTGTTGTGTTGATGGTTGGACTTGATGATCCTAAAAGTCTTTTCCAGCCTTAATGATTCTGTGATTCTAACAGAACGGGCAGCAGGCCTCTCGTTCTCTCTCAGGCTGCAGTCTTGACTGTGTCACTGGTCTTTCATCTCCATTCAGCACCAGGCCCCAAAGTAGTCTATTTCCATGAACCCAAAAAGGCAATTTCAAGATGGATTTCAAAATGTATTTCAAAACTTATACTGCTAGTAAACTGGGCTTCCAACAATTCATTGGGCAGTTCACTCTTTTTCTTGCTTTTGATCAGATCTGGGGCTTACAGCAACTTGGCAGGACAATAATTATCTCACTAAGGGAGATCTACAGTACATGGGATTTCGATTTCCCCTGAGGGAGATCCTAGAACAAGAGGCATAGCTCAGGCATTGGTGGATTTTACTTGTTATGCAAAATTGACCCTGAGAAACTGGGTAGTTAGCTACACTCTGTTACAGAATGAGATGCATAAATCAGTAATCAGTTTGTCTTCCAGATTCTGGATGAAAAATGTTTAAGGTTCACAGAGTTCTTATTTGTACCTCTGGTTTCAGGTAATTTCATTAGAAATTAGAAAGCCAGAAACAAATACATCCCTAAAAAAATATTAAGTAAACTTTACAGCATAGCTATCCTGAAAAAAAAAAAGCCCTCTCTTCAGGTGTAGCAACTTCACTCCAACCCCAAATAGCAAATGTGTACAGTTTATAAAAATGAAAAGTTGTAAAAGAACTCTTATGATCTGAGCCGTTTTGATTGTGTTTTAATGGTATCATGATGGAGATAACCATGCTTAAAAATAATTAGCTTACTCTACTTTCAAACTATTTTTCTGTAATACATTTGTAATATCATAGCCTCTGGCTATGAATTTTGCATGTCATCATTTTTCCTGATGTTCCTGAGGGTGTTCTGCTCTGTTCCAACTATTCCAAATCTTTAATTTTTTTTTTTTTAAATAAACACAAGTGCTTGTGTGCTTTTATTTGGTCTGATAAGCACATTCTCCTTCATGATCATCTTACTCCTCAGTTTTGATATATACAGTGAAGCTCTCTGACTCCATGCACATGTTGTGTCTGACTGTGGAAGAGCAATGTGTTACACACCAGGCTTCCAAGAAACTGCAGCTGCTCAGTCAGCAGCTTTATCCCACAATCCTTCCTCCTACAGTGGCTTTGGGAAGATTTTCACTGTCACAACAGTCCTTTATTCTGTAGGACGGCTTTATCAAAAGCAATACCTAAACCAAAAGCCATAGTGGTACCTTAGCTTCACTGTTACAAGAGGAAGAGGATGGCCATCCTACCTAGGAGGGGTGCAGTGCTGACTAAAGGTGTCCAGCTGTTCTGCAATAACAGTCAGATAAAAACTTAGAAACAAATTCTACTGTGGTAAATGTAACACTAGGAGATACTTCTGGCATGCAATTCATCTGCTGGGCACCTTTGACCAAAGGGCATTACAACTATACACAGAAGAGGTGAATGCAAGTTGCTGAGGCTGCTGCTGTAAGCATTTACCTGGCAAAGAGCAGCTCCTGGCAGAAGGCAGCACTTCAGAGAATTTTATTTTTTCTTTTAGAACATCAACACTGCAACACCATCTAGAATACTTTCAGTTAGTTATGTATCAACAGCCACAGCACTTGTAAGTTTTAATAATCAGCCCCCTACTCACCAGTAGTTTTGTTGTTTTTTGTTTGTTTGTTTTTTTTTAAAGAAAGCTTGTTTTTAAGATTTTCATTTGGACAGATTGCTGTTTATCACCCTTACTTACTATATTACTGTTTGAAGACTGTGACACAGTGATACAAGTGCTACAGAAACATATTATTTTGATATAAAATATACATAGTAAATGTGAGGAGTATGGCAAGATCACATTAATTGAAAAATTTTATTTATTTGTCTCAGTCTTGAAATACACGGATTATGTCTATACTTTATTAAGCCATTTGCTTATTTGGATGTCTTAATTAGAACATTTTTCAGGTGTAACAACTTGTTCAAAATTAATTTTTAATAGCAAGGTCTATTGATCCTACTGTTTTTACAGAGGTGGCTTCTGTAGTCAGCAGCAACGTAAGTATGAAATGGAGTGAGCAAATGCAAAGCAAGTGGGAGATGCCACACTTAGGTCACTCAGGTCCTCTGTGCCCAGATCGGGAGGACAATAGCTAGACTTTCAGCTGAGTGCAGCCATTTTTTGTTACATGGTTGTATGATGCTAAGCACAATGATGAGGCCCCATAGTATTTGGGATAATACTACCATATGCAGCTTCTCTGTGCTGCTCCAGAATAATCCTTGACCCAGAACTTAGCCCTTTATTGTAGGGGAGGTGTATTAGCCTACACCATTTGCGCAGACCTTGACCTCTCTGCCGAGACTGCTGATAATATAGTTTCCAATGAATGCTGAGAGCGATGGCTGTTTTTTATGACTGGATAGACTCCCAGTAAACCACTATCACCATACTCCATGCACATAGTTTCTGAGGCAGATTCAGGTTCCTTGTTACACAGAGAAGCATTTAGCATAAGCTTACTAAAAGAAGAAACAGACTCTTTGTATTTAACGATGAAGGCACAAACCTTACTTCTATCCAGAGATATAAACCCCTTGCACTAATTACACCAATAAATACAGTATTTGACAACTGTGGTATACATGGAAAGATGATTTGAACAGGACTACTACGTTCATATCCCATTACCAGGCTCAAAGTGGCCTTACTTATATTGTTTGTATGAGACTGAACTGCTTTATGCTGCTTTTGGACAGTATGACTAATGTCTCTGGGGAGTATCATGAAAAGGTCATGTGTATCTCACAAGACAATCCAAAATCCCTAGATTTTTTAATAAACACATTAATCCATGTTAAGTAGCTCACATTCCAGTTACAGTTCTATTTTTATGTTATTTGTTGTACTTGCATAAAAAAAAATTGTCACCAGTTTTGAAATACTTTTAAAGATAGAAAATAACAGCTACCTTTGTATGGAAGAGGCTGTTGAGGGAATGGGCTGCTTCCATTACACCACTAGCTGCCAGCTAATGGAGCTGCAGGGAAGGAGCCAGAATGTGGTACAGTGACCCATACAGTAACAGGAGCTAAATGCTCCTGAGTGAGCTGGAGAGCTCATCGTTGACCTGATTGGTTGTTTTGGCCTCCTGAGTACCTTAATAAAATCTTTAAAGTGAAGCAAGTGCTCATTATTGGAACAGCACATTGGAATATCTCATTCCAGCAACAACTTGATCTAATGGTCGTTAGATACCTAACTACCCTTAGTATCTGAGATTTTCCTAAGGGTTAACTACTTTTTCCTATTGCAGCATTGAAGGGCCAAAAAAATTAGAGACACAGATTTGCCCATAAAAAGCAGAACAGCCCCTTAAAATGACTTCCATGTCCTGCAGAAGTAAGCTCTCTACAAAAGGGTGGAGAAAGCTATCAGCCATGGCTGTGACAAGGAGGGCTATATAGCTATATATAGCTATAATACAAGCTATTGTATACTATTACAATCTGTAATAGTTGCAGTCAAATTACAAAGACATTCTGAATTTATCATCCAAGTTACCAAAACCTACACACAAAACTTTTCCTCAATATTTCTACTGGAAAAAAATAATTTTCTGTGAACCCCGAGTAGCATTCTTCTGTGTACCCACATTCAGAACAGATTATATATATATAAAACAGCAACAAAGCTTTGCAGGTATAAAGCAGGCTGCTGGCATGAATGAAGCGTGTGGAAGTGTGACTGTTTAAATGCCAGTTAAGTCAAAATTTTGGGATCTACTAAGTGTGCATTAAAAACTGGGTCTTCACCCAAAATTACATTTTTTGATTTATTAGAAAGCTCAAAAAACCCACACCCCAAAGTATTTTCTTGTTCAATTTTTCAAGAAGAGAATATTTTAACTGTAATAAATTTGACTTTTGCTCTTTTCAGCCTCTGAAAATAACAGAATTAAAGGCACATATCATGTGATATTTTAAACTTTTTCCCTGTTAATTTCATTTTTTCATCCTTTGCACACTCTGTATCTTCCCAGTATTGAGGGAGTTTTAAAACAGTAGAGAAAACATGAACACTACATCACTGAGACCAAACTGTTTAAAAGTTGTCAATGTACTGAAATTTTCTAGTTTCCAGGCAGTTTATATATGGGTGTTACCATAGGCAAATTCAGGAGCCCAGGAATTGAAAATCTAGTCCAAAAGTCACTGGATTAAACAATAACACATGGCCAGAAAATATCTTGCAGAGACCAAATAGAAGAAAAATTATGTAAACCAGGCAATAAAGAGAGATCACTTGGGCTGTATGTTCTCCACCGTTGTCATATGAGGAGCACTATGAAAGTGAAATGTTATCAAAAGATTTGATTATACTATGAGAAAAAGATAGGCTAATTGTGTAGACTAATATTGGAAGCTATGGATAACTAATAGTCTTAGTACATGAATGTTGCTACAAAATGGCATTTGATCTTGTGGGACCACAAATTTTTTGTCACTTTAATGTCTTTCTTATCAGCTAATTATTTTTAATCAAAGCAATGTTTCCACAGTGCCATTTGCCAATAGGTAATTATATATACTTGAGCATATTATACACAACAGGATAACAAGTTCACTGCTTAATTAGTTAATAGAAAATTCTCTTTAGACCAAAGATATGAGAAACTAGTGAGTTCCGAGGATAGCCGAAAATAATGTTACAACACAACCTGCATATTTGTGTTCCAGAAGTTTTTTGTTTAGCACAATATTGAGACAAAGACTTAAAACTCAGCTCAAATCATGTTCTCACAGATTTGTCTCAGCTTTAATAACAGTAATTAAAACCAGATTTATACATGGTTTGAAGTACACATAAGAGTATGAAAACACTTCAAAATTCTCTAAATTCTGTAACTTATTAAATAAACTCATCCATGATTTTAAGTTCACATTAAAAAATGAAAACATATTTCAAAATTTTCTAAAACTTGAGTCATACAAAATGGACTGAACATACCTCAAAATTCAAGACATGCGTTAGAATTTTTAGGTTCCTGAGAAATCTCCCCAACCATTTGGAGTCACCTGGAGGGTCATGGTTTTGAACTGCAGTCATGATTAATTGACTAGGTTCCATATTTTGTATAGGAATTAATGCAGTGCATTAATTTAGGACTTCATTCCCACTGAAAGCAAGCCTACTGATTTTAGCGAGTTTTGAAGCAAGTTCTCCATGGGCACACATAAAATATCTATCTACTTTCTCTATCTCAATACTTCCTAGGATAAAACTGAGTTTTCTGAGGGATTCACATATTTCATGGATAATTAATCATTCCTTTCATACTAGACCATTTTGATCTAGACTTACAAGATATACTTGCATACTTTAGTAGTTGCCCACTTACAATCATAGCAACTAAAATTACATAGTCAATATTTAACCTGTTTATCTCACAATATAATATCCAGCACTGTCAGCAGTAAATAATCCATTCGAATAGCATGGTTCAGTCAAACTTTTGGGAAATGCGTAATATTTATAGGAGTTGCCTGAACTCCTGTTAACAACTCAGATTTAGAAAACTGTAAACAAAAGTAAATATTTTTGACAGCTAACTCTCAGCAGATAGCCTCATTTGAGTGTAATTTATACTTTCTACAAATGTTAGCTGATAAAGACCTGATGACACATCGTAGTTTGTTTCAGTGAAACATGCTACAAAAGAAATCTTGACACAGTTTGTTTAACCCCTCTTACATATGTAAATCATATTTGACCCCCTCCAAGACACTTTCAAATATCATATTAATCTTCCCCATCTGGAAGAAAACAACCAGTACTCTCAGGATTGTAATTGGATTATAATTTTCAGGTCCTCATGAGTGCAAAACCAGAGGATGCACATATATTAGAAAATCTAGTCAAGTCAGTTTTGAAATATAAGTGATGTGAATTTGTTTTTCCTTTCGCATTTTGAATTTGATTTTTAAACAATGGCCTGTAGTTTACTCTCAAATGCCTCCAAAGCCCAGGCCACCAAACAACTGCCATCTGTTCTATGTGAAACAAAAAATTTATCAAGAGCTGGGACTAAATCTTTAAACAACAATGAAGTACTCCAGGCACCAAGTACTTTTTAAAAGGCATGCCTTTTATCTGAGAGCACGTCTGAGAAGAAAACACAGATATTTTTCCTCAGTGTTGGGGCTGTCCATATTCCAGAAGGCAAGTCACAGAAAGAAGTCAGGTGCCAGATAAAGTCCATGGGGTCTGTGGAAAAAGACAGGGATCCCTAAAATTATGATTGCTTATGATGAAATAAAGCTCAAAAGCTGTCAAGTATGTTGGAAGAGATGTTAGAGCATACAAACCCAGGGAAACACAAGGCAGATATCCTCAGCAGTTGTTTTGTGAATACAGGAGACCTCCTCTCTGCTTTTTTAGGCTGAGCAGCCATACTTGCCAAAAGGCAAAGAAAACAAGATGCAGCTGCAGCCAAAAAGGAGGAAGGGAGAATACATGACTCAGAGCAAAAATTCTCAAAAGTGGAAGTGCTGAAGACGTTGTCTGAATGAACATACCTGTGTCCTGGGGTAGCTGAACAGGACTTGTTATCACAAAAAAAAGCTGCACTTTTCTAAAAGCAGTACCACACTCCTTGCACACCCAGCTGAATGTACTAGCTTGGGTCCCAGGAGTTATATAGACCTATCAATAAGGCTTCAGGTGGGGCTCATTAGCCTCACCTGTTCCTGAAGTTAATTGGCCAAGGCGGAGCACCCTGCTGACACCATCATTTTGCCCCAGTTTGGGGGCTGAGCTGTCCTGTGGTAACTTCTGTGTTCACTTTACAAAGTAAAAACACGCTGTTACTTGTTGCTACTACTTACAATTGCTTGATTAAGTAACTGGTGACTGAATCCTAATTACCTTACTCTATCTAGCATGTGGCACTTCTCAGCCCTGCACTTGTTTCAAAATCAGTATCACAGAGTAAAAGCTCCTTTCTGCAGACCCGTCTCATTTCCATGAAAGCTTCTCTCCCCGAAAACAAACATCTGCAAACTGCCATGGCAATGCCTGCAATCAAAGAACAAACTTCTCCCTCGCTGTCATCACCGTGGCCTACTTAAGGGAAACTTTATAATACAAACACCAACTTTAGCCCTCAGTTTTGTTTGTCTCAGAGAATCTTGTGATTCTCAAGCAATTCTGCTAGTTGAGTGGCACATTGCACATGGGGGAGCTCAGTCCCAAAAAGCCACTTGCAGTGGCCTGTTTTTGTGCCTGAATTTCACTTGATCAAAATATCATGCTAACTACCAGTCTCAGCACACAGACAGCTGGCTAACATTGTGCTTAAGGTGCACATACATTAGGGCTTATGCTGGCAGGTAACACATGATTTCTTAAACTTAAAATCAATATAACTAGGCTGGCAAAAGCATTTCAATGTAGAGTAAGTTACTACACACAAACAGGCTCATCATAGGAGGGAAAAACACAGCCAAGGGACCATTCCTAAATTCTCTTTATCCTTAGCCATGGTTACTTAGTGCTGATGCTGCTGTGCTGTTTTCTGGGCAAACATGTTGAGCTGCATTATGCTGAAAGTAAGTGTTTTAGCTAAGCAGAGAAATGTTTTGTCAAAGCTATGCAAATTTGCAGTGGGGAAAATGGTCTCACGCAACCGACAACTGTCCTATTACAAAACCTGGGAGCAGTCTACAAAGCCTTATGTCAGTATAAAATGTCACTGAAACATCACAGAGAGGCAGCAGGTCTGCATGGTGGGTTATCATTCATTCAGAGAATCGCATTCCACAGACCATAGATGAGTGAATCAGCATAGCATCTGTGGCCTTAGACATGGACTCTGACCTCTGAATCTACCCAAACCTTGCAAATGCAGGGCAAAGCCCCGAGTCAACAGAGCATAGATTTAGCTTTATGTCAACCTGACTTGCAATGTTTACTTAAAATGATTTGCTGAATAGGAATAGCCTTCAGAAAAAAGACAAGATTCAGTATAAAAGACTGTGCCTTCACCTGGCATCTGAAGATTTCACAGGGTGGAAATCTGGAGAATGTCTTAGAAGAATAATAAAGGTTAACAGTTCAGCATCAGACATGGAACACTGCTGGCACTGTGTTCACACCCGTTGCTCTATGTTTCCAATTAACTTGATTTTGGAGCAATGGAAGCTGTCCAAAGATTTACATAAATAACAAACACAGTGAAAAGCACAGATTTCCTGGGGTGTTTTAATTTAACATTAACCAGACACATTTGCAATAAAGGCTGAATTAAAAGCCTGGTGCCTTAAAGCAGGGAAACCATTTACAATGGGGAACTTCCCATCTAGAAGGAATATGCCCCAAGAGATTCATATGTCGGCTTGTAACTATTCAACATAGCCAATATTTTACATGCTTTTAGCCAGGTCAAGCCCTATGGTGCATTCATCAGTCATTGGTATGAAAATCTGGTTATTAGGTTCCCCAAGGAATATATATTTATTAAATGTTTGCATTAGCATAACCTGCGGAGTCTGCTCAGGCACAAAGTCTATTAAAATGAGCAGAATTTTTCCTGAAGAAAGTATTCTTCTATTAAGTTAGCTACCAAGTACTCCGATGGTGCTTTTCACTCACAAATCTCACAGTGCTCCACAGTGGTTGGTTAAATGGGAAAGCAGACACAGAAGTAAACTGAGCTGGTGAAATTCATGCCCAGAAGAGCACAAGCAAGAGCAGGGCCTGGCAGAGATGCTGTTGGGGGCCCAATCTGCTGGGTCATGCTATTGCACAAGAACGAAGGGAAAAACATTTCACTCAACAAGACTTTGGAGGGTAAAGGTAGGGATGAATTTTCATACAAATATGTACAAATAGTCGGGTCTAGGCAGGCACTACTCTGGAGATTCATCTTTCCCTCCACATGTCTCTATATGTGATTACTATTTTGGCACCTTCCTAAATAATTTCAAATAAGACTAGTCATGTATTTCACACAGAGAGTCAGGATATTATACACTGAAAAAGGGACAGTGTATTTTAACAGATTCATGTAATCCATTAAGAACCAGTAACTTCTTATGGAAAACAATCTCACTGAGTCTGCTGAGAGCCTATATTCTTTTTATCCCACCTTCCTGTTCTTTTTTTATTAAGCAGATTTGCATAACAGCAAGTCTTTTTTTCCTTGAAGTTCATTAGTTCCAATTCCTTCTCCTTCATCTGAAATCACAAGCTGCTGACCGTGAAATCGCAGCTCCTCATGATGGATGAGAGAACATTTACAATAAAACAATTAAAAAGGAAGAATGACTAAGGCCAGAATGAAGCACCAAGTTTTCAAACAAGACAAAATACTGTGCTTAAAGGTATAAAATTTATATTTTATGAAGATTTATAAAGATAACTGAATCTTTAACCAATGTTGGTATTTTCTGGCACTTCCAAGGACTTTTTCTGCAGCTTGCTGGGAAATCCTTACTCTGGAAAATTTCAAGAGCTCTCTTAGATTTCTCCTAGTGCTTTCTAGGAATGACACCAGTCTGTTTTAGCAATATTCCTGATGCTTTCTAGGAATTCACCTTCTGTTTTCTAGCAGATCATTCACTGCTTTCTAGAAATTTCCCCACTACCCTCTAGGGCTTCCCCATCTATACTTTAGAAATCCTGATACTTTCTAGGAATTCACCTGGTGCTTTCTAGGAATGTCCTGTTTTCTGGGAATTTTTCCTACAGTTTCTTCAAACTTTCACAGAGTGTTCTAGGAATTCACATGCTGCTTTCTGGGGATGTTCCTGATGCTTTCTAGTACTTCTTGTCTGTGTTTCTATGAATTTTTTTGCAGCTTTCTAGAAATTCCCCTGTTACTTTATAGGAATCTTTCCATCCTTTCTTGAACTCACTGTCAGGGAGCAATAAGAGAAGGGCTGCTTGATGAGGAAAGCTGTGAGCAACCACAGACAGGATCGCAACCCATGGTACCTGGTTGGGGCAAGCAGAGCATAGCAGGGACAACAGCTGGTTCCACCAACACCCCAGCCATCGTCAGACAAATGCAAGGCAGCAAGTCGTGTCCAAAGTCAATTCAGGAAATCCAAATAAGTATTCAGGAACAGCAGGGAACAGGGTTTGAAACAGGCACACTTGCTCAGTATAGGTCATGCAGGCACATTTACAGGATCAGAAAGCACTCTCATTGAGTAATTCCTACATCCAATGTTTTGTAAAATAACCTAATTAGAATCTCTGTATTCCTTATCAAATTATGAATTGCCGTAGATTTTTAACATGAGAAATTCTGAAATGATAATTTCAGATTTTCCATTTATAATCCATTACAGGATTTATTTAATTATAGGATGTAGGCAAACTGTTTCTTCTCCCCTCTGGAAATATGTGGGAAGTTATTCTGATACAAAATTATTTCATCATAAATTTAATTTAAAGTTATGGTTTCTCAGTACTTTCTTCTGTTTAGTACATTACTTACATATCTACTGGTCCTACAACATTTAAACCATGCACTACAACTTATTTTCATCATTCCTGTTTAGTCCATATGGTAGAAAATTATTGTTAAAGGTTCCACTACAGGATTCTTATACTTGCTGAGGTTTAAAGTTGGTTAGTACAAATATTTGATAGGGTTTTCATTACCACTGATGCGTTACTCAGATCCTTTGCTAATTACAGACAGCTAGTCAGCCAATGTTTTCAAAAATATGTTTCAATGCCCCTGGATTCACACAAGGGGCACGTCTAGTTAATGTCTAGTGTGGGAGTGAAGATTAAATTTTAAGTCCTGTCTTGACATTTTAGGTGTATCCTCATTGCGTAATGAAATATGAGACACATATTACATAAAAGCACATTTTTCCTAAGAGCTTCTACTACTTTAAATTTAATTATTTAGTATTTCATATTTAAAATGTGGGGACCAGTAAGTATTTAGCACGTACACAGACAAGAGAAGAAACCTTCCTACACATCATTTGCCAGCTGCTACACAAGCTGTTGAAATACTTGCACATATCATTTTCATTGCTCTGTGTTGGATACTAAAGGTTGAATATTCTTCACTACAAAATTACTACAAAAGTAACGTAGAGACAGAATTCTACTGCGGAGGACAGAATCACTCACTGCGCCTCAGTATGAAATATAGTGCAATTGCTCTTGCGACTTAAATGGTGAAGCAGAAACTGGAACTTCATAAATTTACTGTTCCCCTCAGCCAGGTTAGTTGAGACACGTTATGCACTAAAACCATCTTAATGGGATACATATCAGCTTCTTTATATCTCAGACTCTGTGAACGATCTAACCTACATCTGAGGTCCCCCAAACAATGTTAAGATGTGAAACATAAATATTCTAACGAAGGATTTTTTTTTCTAAAGTTTTGCACTGATTGTGAAGGAACCGTTAATTTATTTCTTTCAACTTCCTATAGAATATGAATTTGGAGTTTCTCTTCAGGGTATGTCATACATATCAAAACATAAAAATGAAAATGTAATACATGTAAAGTATACTTTAAAAATACCTGTTCTAATAATTTTAATGCTATATTCTTGGAGACATCTGTTCTTACAGTGTATGGGAAGGTGTTTAAAACTGTTTGTGTAGAGATGGCTTATGAGTCATTCACACTATCCCTTGCTACAGGTGCTCTAGGAGAGAAAAAAAGTTGAGGCAAAATCCCTTCAATTCAGCATATGCTTACGGCCATCTAGAAAACTATGGCATGGCTCAGTTTTACTATGACCAGGCTCTTGATGTATTTGCAAAGGCAGTGAAGAAAACTGCCTTTAGTAAATACAATTTCAAGTTTCTAATAAAATCTCTTTTCCAACTCTTTATAGATCATTTGTATTAGTCTACCGCAGACTGAAATCTGAGCACAAATCAGCCAAGGTGCCAAATGAGTTATGAAAAATGTCTTCAAGAATGTGAGATGTTTTTGATAATGTTAATTTGATTAGTATTATTCTGAGATTACGGCTCTCCAACTAAATCAGCAACCTACCAAAAAATCAGTAGTCTGCAAAAGCATATAGACCCAATTCTGTTTTCATTTGCAATATGGCAAATCAGGAGTAAGCCCAATGAAAGCATTAAGGTTGCCCTAATGTAAAACTCATATAAGTTAATGGAAAATCAAGACAATATTTCTACTGAATTGGGTATTTTTCTTTACAGAATGCATGCTGAGAAAACTTTAAGTTTCCAACATGTACCTGTGCAATAGCTGTGATACCTAATTTTTTAATCCTCTGCATTCATATTCCTGTGATGAATCTACATCCTCACCACGGAATAAATGTCCACAAAGACACATGTGGGTATTTTCTGATGTCTACAGCATTCAGAAAAATTAAAAGTAGACAAAACCGGCATTTTTGGCGTATGAACATGCTTGCTATGATTTAGAACAAAACATTTCCTTGCCAAGCTCTCATCCTTTCCCAAGTCAGGAACAAGCATCATAAAATAGTCTTACATAACTGCCAACCAGATTTTCTTTTTAAGTGTAATTTGGTCTTTGTATTACAGCCAAAACCATTCTGTTTAACATGTATCTTCTCATCCTCTCTCCATGTTTGATTACACAATTAGCTCCTGATTTAAAGGCCATTGAAATCAATGGAAACATTCATATTCATTACAAATGAAATGTTTTCCATTTGAATTACAGAGATGGAGTAAGAAAATCAGATATAGCATCGCCTTCTGTAGATTATCAGCACAGCTAGTGGCAGGTCTGTGAAATACTACTTACTTCTCCCTCGGTGACATGGAGTTGGCCATCTCCTATTGCAAACAAGTACTGCCTGTATTTGAAGAGTCAAAGGTACTTTTTGTTTGCTCTCCCTGTTTGTTCTGCAATGCACATAGAGGATGGAAGATGGAGGGGTTTCTGGAGGTGTTGGGAAATAACATCAGCTACAGTGGTCTAAGAGCTTGCTCCCTGCACAGGACTCCATTTCTTCAATAAAATTGCACATACCTAACAGTGCGCGAACTGAGCCTTCAGCTGCACCTTTCTAAATAAAGCACTTCATCCCACACAGTACCAATCAGCTGAATGGTGATGCAAGAGGTTAGTTTAAAGGCATGACTATACACTCCAGCTTGCCTTTTTTGCTTTTACAGAATTAATTATTTGAAATTCTGCCCACTGAAATGCATTCTGCTGTCCCTAAATTTTAAGACAATTGTGTAACCATTGTATTTCAATAAAGGGATTTTTTAACAGCCAGCTAGGAAATCCCAGAGTCCATTATTAATTAGCAAAAAAGGGTCTTAGGTAGAACCTAGACTGTCTGGAGCATCAGGTACTGATTTAAAAAATAAAAACACCATAGTACTTGTTTTTTCAAATTTTGCAAGGCAGAGTTACAGCTCCAGAACTCACAGAGATGCTCTTCACAGGCAGTTTCAAAGTGACAATGCTGCTTACCAGAATGGGAAAATACATGTCCTGTATTTCAGAGAAAGGGTGTACCATGTGTTCTGAAAAGATGAGATTAAAAAAGTGTTCAAAGCACACTTTGTGAAAAGGGGTTGAGATAAGCCCATAGCTGGCAGTGTGGCTTTGGCCTATTCCACTTTACAGAGCAGGCTCTGATCTGCTCTTCACAGAACAAAAGTACAAGTGAAAAAATTACTGCTCTGAAATTCACTTGAGCCTCTGCTGGTTATAAAGCCCTGAAAAGTTAAACAAGATGGACTTTTATATTTTAAAAAATCTAAAATTAACATCTGCACAATAGCAATTACAGAGCTGTGATCAGTAACGAGGCATTTTATGTTTGGATTTGCCTCACAAGAAATATTCAGCGATTTAGAAATTCTCATTTCTTTCTTTTTTGAACAGGAAACAAGATGGGTTTTCATACATAAAGCTGCTCTAACTCTAGGGAAAGATATATGAGACAGACATTATATAGGAAGGACAGCACATTTTAAAATTATGGTTAATTTAGTGGACCTCTTCTCCCTGTCTCCCAGCAGTTGCTAAAAAGCAGGCTGTGATGCAGCACTGGTGCTTAAGAAGGTTAGGTAAGCAGCAGCTGCTCCATCTGGGTTCCTCCACAGTGCCAACAAGAGGTGTGACTGTAGCGGATGACATCTAGGTTTTATATCAGCTGTCTCGGATACTAACAGTAGCAGTGGCACAGACCACGTAAGCCTTTTGGGAAGTCAAGTGACTCAAGCGACTAACATGTGCAAAAGACTCTTGATTCCCAAGTTTGCTGTACAGAAAGCTTGTCCGTGCTGCTGTCAAAGCTCCTATCTGCAGTGTAACCAATTGTTTGTGAGGCACATTACCTTCGTCACAGTGCAGAATGAGAGTTTGGGAGGACCCCTGAGAGCTCCTAAATTGATCTCTTCCACTGGTTCAACTTTCATGTGAGCTGATGCCACTAAAGGTAAAAAAACAACTTGAACATTGACTATTAGAATCAGTTAATACAAACTGAAATGTGTGTAGCTTGTCTGCATATCTAAAATTTAATCTCTTTCAGTGGACCTATGACTGATGTGACAACCTGAGTAATACATGGGGCGTTTTCTTCCTGAAGAGTAAGCGCAGCTGGGACAACTGGTGTCCTGAACCTTTTATTACAGACAGCTTTTCCCTCTATAAAACTCACTTGACGATACTTATCCCTTTGTGAAGCATGTTGTATCATACCATTTGGCCAGTGGGTGGATAAGTGTTTTGTCCTGTCTTACTCATCCTGAAGAAAAAAACCACACAACAAAACGGAAGCACATTCTTGTGATTATAGCAACTTTCCAACACTTGCATTTGTTAAACAGACAGCGGAGGTTATGCTTTCTACTGTTCCACGATTAGTATCGCATGCAAAATACAGACTACCTAGGAAATTCACTCTCACAGAAGACAGCAGAAATGAACAGTCCTTTTAGAGGGTTGGATTTAGAATTTCAATATCCCTGAAAGATACTCTTCTTGCCCTAATGAATGAGATGCAATTAAAAAAACAACAGCCGAAAAGTAAAGAGATAGCAGAAGAATCATCCTCCTCAGAGAAAGCTTTATGAACAGAATGGTTTCTGGGAAAGAAGGCTTGGAAACATAAACAAGGAATCTGCCTACTGTGTTGAGGGGAACAGTGTTTTGCCTACGTTTTTTGTTAAATAAAAAAGATTTAACAAATTAACTATCTGGCTTCAGCATTGATTTCTTTTTGTAATGGAAACAGCTTGTAAAACCCTGAACATATGTAGAGTGCAGGCTGATGTCTCCAAATTTCAGTACTGTTATCTCTGAGAACTGAATATTTGCCTAATAACAGAATACAGTAAGTTGCTTCTCCCTCTTGTTTAAGAAGGATTGGGAAGACTGGATTGTGAGATGTCTTTATTTGCCCTATCAGGCAATTTGCCAGTGTGCTTTGAGTTCTTAACACAACAGTAATTTGCTTTGTGCTTTATAGAAACATCTAAAAGACTGTGGTAAACTAGGAAGTAATTTCTCTGTGTTTTCCAGCATTAGGTTATTCTCTGGCCACTGGTACAACATATTCTGTAGGTAGACTTTACATACTGATCCCCCTGCCCTGTTTTCATAATGCTAGTTAAAAGTGAATGGCTCACCTAGCACCCCAGTGTATCAAGCACTAGGCCAAAACCAAGAAGTAAAATCCTGACCCAGACTTCTTGAAGAATTGGAATTGAGGCATTTGCTTAGATCCAGCACGAAGCCTTTGTTTCTATTCATACTCTGATACTGGGTGAAGGGAGAGAAGGAGGAGGAGCTGGGGATGGGTGTGGGAGATGAAAACCAATGTCTCTCTTGGACTCACACTTGAAGACAAAACTCCATGCAGCTTGGATTCTCATTTCTGTGGAGTGGGTGTTTCCAACCCTTCTAAATTTCCTGATTCCTACAGTCTTACCTCTAAAAACCCATGGATTCACAGTTGGACAAAACACTTCAACCTGAGTCAAAGTCTGAATTTAAGTATGTGGTTCAACACAGATTAATTCTGCACAAACATAACCCCATCAGTCAGTTCTGAAGTGTCATTACATATTTTTTGCCTCTCAGAAAATCAGTTGTCTGTCAATATAAAAATGCATTTCTATTTTCTGTCATTAAAACCTACATACTGTCGAACCTTACTGATTATCATTGAAACTCACTATGCAAACAATAATTCTTTAAAATAAGAGATATACCATGTAAACCACCAGAAACTGTGGTCCAAGCCTTAGTGTGCAAGGTTGTTTAACAATATTTTGCTTTCTAGGAAAAAATATCTGTGTTTTCTTAGAGAAACTATCTCCAAGACAAACATAGTTCTGTTACGTATGAACAGCAAATTTAGTAAGCTACAGTCATATTTTTAGTTGATTATATTTAAGAGCCCTGGAATATCCATCTTCTCTGTAAAATTGTTCTTGACAACATACAGACTTCAGTGTTCCTGGCAAATGTGACTTATTGATATTAAGTTGCTATTGTTGAAGAGACTCAAAGCTGATAAATGCACATGGAATAAGATAAAACCAAATAAAGAGACTATATATTCAAACTAAGGAGCAACAGACATTTCAGATATTGCTGAAATTTGTACTGTTTCAGCACTTCATACAACCAAATTCTATTCTCCTTATATTCCCTCAAGCTGGAATTGTATTTTAAAAAATTAACTTCCAAGAAAATATAAAACACAACATAAAATGTAAGGGAAACTTTGATACACACAGAAAATGCTAAGAGAAGCAAAATTTGTGCTAACAATTAAAAATGAAAAAATAAATATTAAATTTTAATAAATCTAGGAAGTAAAAAAAGTTTTCAGCAGAATACAGAGATGGGAAGCATTTCCTTCCTGGCATCATCATACTACTCTGTGCATCGGTGAGAGAAGCAGCACTATCATTCCAGGCGTCTGTCAGAACAGCTGTGCCAGTTGATGGGATCCTGAATGATCAGATCTGCTGGCTGATGCCCCTCCAGTTTACTTGTCTCAACTGGACTTTGGCCATAGTCACTGGCTGAAACACAGGACAGCTCTATTGTACCGGTACACGGTGTATTAAATGCTTTCACTCCTGTATGCTGGTGTTCTTGGTGAAGATACGGAGAAAGATGTCTGGTTATGCTGATTTAGGAAAAAGGCTACAGCATGACCATATCAGCTTTTAAGAAATGGCTAACAAATACCATTTGTGCACATGGGACAGTAGTGAAATCAGAATTGTCCTCTCCAAAGTCTTCCAAATGCACCACTTTTGAGAGAAAAAGACTAAATTTAACTGTTTTGACAATGCTTGTTTTCACTTTCTTTCCCTTTAGTCTGAGCAGCATACCAGCTTTTCCATCTCCTGTGCATGATCAATTCAATTACATGTCATTAGAAGACTGTTTTTAAAAAGCCTCACAATATCAAGCTCCTTAGTAGCATTTTCCATCTGAAAACGGCAAACATTTTGTAAGAACTGACCTAATAAAGCACCACTTGAAAGCTACGCTGAAACAAAAATTTTCCCTGTGTTGGCTCTAGTTTGCAGATAGAGAAATTCAAGCCAAGAGGAGTTAGGTTCACAGGGTGGGTCAGTATTAAATCTGGAATTAAAATTTAGGGTCAGAAACCCTTGCCCACTGAAGTAAATTTTAATATTTCAGACACTGCTATGGGACCCACTTCTCATGTTGGTAGATGACTTGCCCTGTGTGCCAGGGGTGCACTGTTCTCTGAGACACAAGTGCCAGTTAACAGTAGAATTTTTAAAAAGTCGTGTTCAGGTATTCTGCCTTCAAAATTACACGTCATTTGCTTTTATTGCCACACCTGTATTGGCTTGAACTTTACAGGTTGCGCACAGTCTTACTCTGGGACCAACTTCTCTTGGAGTTTGTCATGTCGCTGTGCAGCCACTAGATGCCACTTTATTAAGACTTTTTTTCCTAGGCTGTGAGTTTTATTAGTCTTTAGTAGATAACTTCTTCATTTCATTCTCAATTTAAATAATTTTAAATGAGAACTGGTGATGCTGACGAATATTTTATAACTATTCTAATTATTCCATATTCCAAAATCTGAGCTCTTAAAACACTGTGGCAAAGTTTAAATCACCCTGTTTATTAAGAAAGTGTAAATGTCATCTAAACTTGTCTAGCACATTTGTAATTTGGGATAAGAATTTTAGCTCCACAAAATCACACAGTTTTGCTTGTTTTGTAATGCTGTTGCAATTTACAGAACTACAGAACTGGGAGACGTTTGGTTGTGCAGGGACATGATGCGGGTGAGCCTGTAGTCACTTTGGAAGAAAAACATGAAGCCTCAGCTACCGGTTCCCATTCTTCTTTTGCTCTGTTCATACGATGAGTCAGAAATGAGGCACCAGAGAATGAAAAGCAGAGAAATGAACACACTGAGAAAAAAAGCAGTGCCACTTGCAAGGCAGATGGTGTCATTCTGGCCTGCTGTAAGTAACAGAGATGCTGTCAAGCACAGCGCTTATGGTTTAAAAGCACCATATATTTTATCCTCAGGGTGATAGCTCTCAGCTTTCTGATGCTTTTGACTTCAAACTTGGACTAAAAGTTCACCCTTGCAGAGGGTGACCCGGTTCGAAAAGCATTCTCCCCTACAGCCAGACAGAAAGCTTTGCACAATTTTGGTACCAATATTAAAGAAAGCTGAAATCTAACTAGAAATCATAATCAGGGGAAAGGTGAGTCCCTTTTGTAAGAGAAGGCTCTAACAACTTCCTTGCTTATCCTGATAGTACAAAGAGTATGCTTGTTTCGTTAAATATGTCAGGGCATGGGGTAAGAACCTGAGCAGACAAGCAGCAATAAAAAATGTCCTCAACTTAAAGTAGGGGATAGTTGGGAAATGAGATGAAGGTTTCTACCTGGCAGGCCAGTGGAGTTCCTCCCAGGAGAGTGCAAGATGCAAGGAACTTTACTCATTATTAAGCAGACCTTGATAGTTATCGATAGGAGAGGAATAACATGACACAAATGCCTGCAATGATCCAGGGGTAGTCTGTACTTCCACCTGATGCCAGCTTAGCCACCTCTACAAAGGAGATTTGGCGTGAAGATTTATTACTAAGCCTGGGGGCTGGCAGGCAACAGAAACATAAAATATTGTGAGAAATTCTAAGGGCTGCACAATATTCAAAAGACATGCAGAATGAAGAGATCTTCTGTTGCTTTTATGGTTTATTCCAAAACATTGTGCACTTCAAAGTACTGACTATGCTAACTCTCTTAGGATGTTAATTCCACCCTAGCAGCTGTAACTCCTTTCTAAAGAGTTAATTGTCTCATCTGCCTTGGTTCAGCTGAATATTCTAGTTTCTATTAATTAAGATTGCATTTCATGATTCTTAGCCTTATTAAATTAATGTTTACAGTTTTTAATGCTACAAAAATAATACTTGTCATTATTTTAATTAAATTATTCATAAATGCATTGGTTCCACTTCAGATGTATGCATAATGAGAACAGGACCAAGCAGACATATCATTCATCATAAATTTTGATGTATTTTTTCTGTTAATTGGAGATACATGGAACCATTCACATTAGATGCAAATCTTCCTAATTTATCTTCCTGCTTTTTGAAAAATATACTTCCTTCTTCAAGCTAAAACAAGGAGATCATTCTTTATTCATCTTTATACCTCATTTCAGGCAATTTTTTCCAGCCCTGCTATGGTTCTGAGAGTCTCTTTGCCCAGATGCCTTGGTGTGCTGCAAAACACACTGAGAATAATGAGGAGGTTGCTTTTTTCTCCAGTGCTGGCACACATATGTTGTCAGCACTATAGAACAAAACAAGATTAAGTCTCATATTCTATCCTGTTACAATGCTACCCAGAGCACATCCCAACATAAGTGATTTTTTTTTTTTACATTATTCCTTGCAGCCAGAAGATTGACTGTTTTAATAACACAGCTGTAAAGCAATGGGCCAAATTCAGCCATCCCATTGAGGCCCATAGGGCTTATCCATTCTACGCTGTTGTAACTGAGCTATTTCTGACTCACACCAGGGAAATCAAGCAAAATTTGGCCCATAGTCCAAAAGGTAAAATGTTTTGGGATGTTTTCTGTCCTGCAAATTCATCGTCTCACTACTGGAGAATAGGTTAGTGAGATCCCATGCTTGGGTGCACTAACCTCCACCCCACAACAGAGTTTGCTTTGAGGGATAGGAAAAGGGATTGTAACAAGTCTGCAGCTAAAAGTGAGTTTGTGCCCTGGCTTGTTAATTTGTTGTAGGACTGGGACAGAGCATAAGAAAAACTTCCCCGATGCATAGTCAGAATGTGATGCAGTGATTTACTGTTCTTTTAAAAGTGGGGGGTGGACTGCTGTAGAAATACACTGAAGTATGATCCAAATTTAAAATAACATGGAAAGCTACATCTTGAAAGGCTGGGTTTAAAATTGTTCCTTTTCCTTCCTGAGCACACGCTAAAATGCCTTCTGTTATAAATAAAAGTAGTAATCTTTCTTTGCTCCTTCTTCCTTCTTAAATTCTCCTTTCCACTCTGATCTCTAGTTTAGGTGCAAATAGTTGCAATAAAGCTTCCAGGCACAACCCGAAGGAACAGTCCAACTGGATAATGGAGATCAGCTTGCTGAGTGTTAAACAGAGTTTTCTTGTGGATTTAGTCAAAAGCTTTGATGTCAGTTCTTGCAGCACAAAACACAGTCTCCAGATAGAATGAAGATGAGCTTTAGCACAATGTTAATATGCACAGTGGATCTATGGGAATCTAACTTATGCCATCTGAAATTAATACACAGTGGTTGAGTTCTTTCATTAGAATTGACCATTTTCATTGATGGTGGCTTGCGGGAGGGAGGAGAGGAGCAAGAATGATGGCCATCCCTAAGGAATAAAGGTAGACACATATTTACATGCATCACCTAAGAAACTACAACATAAAGCAAAAACAATCCACAACTATCTACAAATTCTAGGTAACACCAAAATGTACAGCATACTCTCCACCTTCCTGCCATCAGATTATTTCCACAAGTGATGAATGACATGTACCTCCTACACTGATAACTTATTCATTGCATTAGTTTAGCTGCAAAGTCTCATGCATCTGTCCATACACCTTTCACTGAGCATGGCAGTTATCCTGCTACCATCTCTCTCTGTATTTTTCTGTGTCCAGTTAATTGTTAGCCTTTGCTAATCCACTTTTGCATTTGTTGGTAATCACTGTGATCAAGGATGCTAGAAGCACCTGTGGCATACAATTCAGCATAGAAGGAGACAATAAGTAACACCTGAGAGCACTAGTGGGAAAGTAGATTGGGGCCAACAATGGGGAGCACTGGCTTGAACACAGGAAAACCGCAGAAAATTAGAGTGAACAAATAGAAGAGCTGTAAAATTTCTGTTTTCACAGCCATGTATTTCAAATGTCTTCTTTTCTGATATGATTGGAAAGTACAGATCCCAGCTACTTGTAAATCATATTCTCTCCAGGTTGGAATTCTCTTTGGAGGGAGTTGCCAAAATCCAACGTTCTTTCCACAAACCAGTCGTTATCAGATCATCTTCAAGTAATTGTACCTTCATTTTTACGACCGTTAAAATGTTTCCTCAGTCATTAATTAGGCCCTACATACTGACAATCAGGGTATGTTGGGTAGTAATTTTTTTCTATAGATTGCACTGTTGAGAAATCATGACTCTTAACTGGAAAGGAATTTTTTTCACATTCTGTTACTAATTTCTAAGGATATTGCTCTCATATCATATATTGTATCAGCACCCTTTGCCATTTTTTAAATGTGGAAGTCAGAGCACAGGGTGTGTTGCCACAAAATCACCATGCCTTTTCCCTCTTGTTAAGCTGTAAGAACTCTGCCTGTTAGCAGAGGCTTTAGCCATTTCGTTCTCAGAGTTGCTACAGCCTGTTAAAGATCAGACTGTGGTTTCTTATGGAAAAGTTACTTTTGTTCTTTCTGCTTTCTTTGTTGTCTGTCTTAGACCAAAAGTACATAGCACATTTGTGTTTGCCTAAACAGAAGAGTGCCTGAAGGAAAGGGGCATTCACTAACAAGCAGAAAAGGATTCAAGGAGACAGTCAAGGTCACGTGACCCAACACGCCTCATAATATTCAGTTTCACAACACTTGTTTCTTTTATTTGTTGCTTCTCTTCAGATTTTTCTTCAAAATTTTCTTCAAATAGTACACAATGAACTCCCATCCGTTCACCTCTCCTAGGAGGAGGTGGTGTGAAATGGTTGCTAAGACCTGCTGCTGTCTAGATCTGTTCTCTCCTCTTCTGTTTTGATGGTGGGACAACAGCCTTCAGTTACATCTGTGATGTGAGTGGTTTTTGCAGTCCTCGCTCTGCTACAGTCTGCTGGTTAAATTATTTCTTCAGACAGGCTTATGGCAATTTGATGACATATGAGTGCATGGAAAGGTCAAAATTTTGCTCCCAAACTCTACACTAATAACAATTAATTCTTACATAGTGTGTTGTAGCTATATAAGCATTTTACGAGGGAATTTCAGTATTACTATTCCCAGGTGACAGCAAAATAGATGGAGCCTGACCATGGCTGAGCCAGGAAGAGAACCCAGAGCTCTGGCTGGGTGCCCTCTCCATGCTGCATTTTAGTATTAGTTAAGGCAGCAAAATAAAACACTGCCCAGCAAATCACTGGTGTAGAAATATTTATAGGCCACGATTCAGCATAAGCCAGCGCATTGCCGCTGGCTTTGTTAGAGTTACATTTGCGTATACCACAGACAACATGAGCCCTCGATCCTTGGCAAGTGTGGTCCTTACTTCGGCAGCAGTTGGGTACAACACAGTAAAGAGCACAAGGCAGGAAGAAGATGTGACTTTGAGAGTCAGGTAATCCTATATTTTTAAGAGAGGGAAATAGCCTGCAACACTACACACAGCCACAGCTGGTTGGCTCCAGCTGGCTCTAGTCGGATCTTGTTCAGACATTGCTGGGGTGAGGGAGAGCACAAAATCACCCTATAGTGACTGATGGGCAATGCTGCAATAAACAGTTCCCTCCTGCCAGTCTCATGGACTTTCTTTTATGCTTCTAGACAGTTTAGAGCTGTGAAAGGACACGAGTGTTAGAGACCAAAACTCTTCTATAGATCAGTGAAACGTATTCAGCACATTCTAGTTAGGGGGACTTCTAACTTCATTAACTAATGACTCAGACGTAGGAGTCACATCTGAGAGAAAGGGGTGCCGTGCCACTGCCCCTAAAGACTTCACCTCCCTGTTTCAGAGATCTGATTGTGCCAATCATGCCATTTGCTTGGAGATACTGATTTTCATGATATAACCACCTATGCATAGGACTGGAACCATGAACTCATTTCACACAAAACATACAACAGCAAGCAGGAAAGATAAACCCAGAGGCTAAAATACGCCAAGAAACTGGCATTTAGATGACAGTAAGACCTTTTCTCAGAGCACAGGGGCTGACAATCAGATTAAGAACCACCGTTCTGATCAGATAACAACAGATTCTAATCTTCAGTGTGAGATTTTAGCCCAGAACAGTAGGATTGGTTAAAATATCCCGAATTAAGCACCTGAATCAGGTCCAAAATGTGATGCGACTGACTTCACACCACTCCAAAACCCCTATGTCATTTATTGTGTTGGGAACTAAGACCACACGAGGGCAGTGTAGAGAGGAGTAAAATCCAGGGATATGAACTAAACTATAAACCTGATTTTCCTGCCTCTTCAGGAAATCCGGAGAGGTAGAGCTGTGTCTACTGAGTGGAGTGGCCTGCATTTACGCCACAAACTAGAGATGAAAGTTTAACACTTCTGTTCAGCCTCCTCTTCTCTGTCTTTTCTCCTCCTCACATTTTATTTCTTTCTCATCTGCTGTGAATATTCTCTTTGCTAGAGACTTGTGGATCTAAAGTGCTTCAGAGATAGAGACTTCAGTCTCTATAGGACTGAAGTCTCTATCTCTGCAAACATAGACTGATTGGGCTCCTAACAGGAGGGAAACTGTAAGAGATATGAAAAGTGATGTATCAGGCCTGCAGTTTGGAGATGTGAATGTTTTGTGCTGGAGCAAAGTCTCTAGACCTGTGGTTAAACACGCATGGATTCCCTCATCTAAACCAAAAGGCAAATTGCCCATGGAAAACAAACAAGAGCCATGTCCTTGTCTTAGCCAAGCATCATTTTCATATTATTTCCCTAGGCTAGCAAATGTATTCTTCAGAAACTCTTTTCCCCTTTTCCTCTCAAACCCTCTGCAGAGTTCATTCCTCTAACTCACTGGGACAGCTGTTCAAGTGTTTTTTTCAAGATGAAAGCAGGCAGAATTCTTAAAGTCTTCTAGTTCAGTTTTACTGTGAATATGCTTTCAATACATGCAGTATATATTTATATAAACTTGAGGGTATTAATTTAAGTTTGTCTGCATTGTACCTGACTGATCGTTTAGCTCCACTATAATCTTAAATAGATAAGTCTACTAGGACCTAGTTGGGCTATTCTGCAATTTCTTTACCTTCAGTTTTTGTTTCGTAAGCAATTGATTCTTTTAAAATTGATATTGCCATCCTATGTAGCTAGATGCAGTGATAAACAAAAGAGGTCTCTCTCAGATCCTTAAGGAAATGTACCATTTTCTAATAATTACACTTAGTATCTTGTTCAAAGATGGATTTTTATCCATTACATGTTTTTTGTCCTGCTGTGCAATTCTCACTAAAGCATAGAATCATCACCTTCTGTTCCAGCATGCCCTGCATTACATCCCCTGTATCAGCCATGCCAGCCACAGCTGTGACACTGTATCCTTGAAGAGTGCAAGAAAATGAATGAGGTAGAACCTTTCTGTGTGAAACCCAGCTTGATTGCCTTCCAGAAAATCAGGCTTTTCAAGGTATTCCTTCATGAAATCCTGCAAAATTGACTTACAATATTCTCAGTCACAATCAATGGTAAGAAAACAAGCCCACTAACTGTTTCTGCATATCACATAAACCTTTCCTTGAACAGTGATTTTGTATTTGTCCCTGCATCTGATCAATTAAATCCCATGTTAGGGCTTCATTTTTATTTCTATTTCCTTCAAAATTCATATCTTATTACATGGACCTGTTTTCCTGTATGAGATCCAGCATGTAGCAGACTACTGCGCACATTTTTATCTGCATACCAGCTTATGCATCCTTGGTCATAACAGGAAACCTGATCTCCCTCATAGACAATTCCTTATTCTTTCATTTGGCCGTAAAGCCAGCTTCAAAGTAACTGTTCATTATAGGGAAAATACTGGTCTCTCTTAAGGAAATGACAGAGCAGCCTTTGACTTAAAAATGGACAGGCTCTGGGCCTAAATCTTTTCTGTCTTTCTTTTCTGTCTCTGATAGTTTGCTATAATTTGAGAGAAGCAGCTCTGCTGAGTTTGGGTAGATAAATATTATAGTTGTCTCACAGAGAGAACGGCATTTAGCTCATAACAGAGGCTTGTTATTTTACAGTTAAAAAAAGCCAGTTCTGAGACCCTGTCCTGGATGCCTAAATGCATATGTGACTTACTTATATAGTGTATTTTGTGTATTTTGGCACAAGAATGTGGTACACAATGATCTTGTTTAGCAATAGTTTGAAGAACATGCCAATTTTGAAAAACCAGCCATTCAAACATGACAGTTATGCCTTCTGTTGAAGAGGATATAAAATTGAGAAATGTTTGCTTGTGATATCTATCCACTGTTTCTAAGGAGGGAATCTTCATTAACAACTTTTTTCAATTTTCATTTAAAGAAAAAGTTTATGCCAAACCGGAACATATCATCAAGTAAGGCGAAGTTGGGTAA
The DNA here is from genome assembly GCF_000687285.1 of Phaethon lepturus. Taxonomy (NCBI): domain Eukaryota; kingdom Metazoa; phylum Chordata; class Aves; order Phaethontiformes; family Phaethontidae; genus Phaethon; species Phaethon lepturus. The sequence goes on along the minus strand of NW_010543999.1, from coordinate 141,266 downwards.
GCACATGTTTTTTGTACATACTAAGAAATACTTTGTGGTCTGAATTCTGTTCAGACTGAAGTTGTTCTGCTGAGCTACTTTTTTACAGAGAGGTTCAAATGAAGGCTTAAAATGAGCATAAGATCCCTTGTCACTTATGAATGAGAATATTCATGAAAAGACTAATTGGTTCACATGATAGGTTTAGGAATTTACTGTTATTCTTAGCATCCAGGGCTGGTCCTTCAAGACAGAAAGACTTGACTCATCCTGGGACCCAAATATTGCGGTGTTGAATCTCCATTATCTACTGCATCAGAACGAGAATTGCTGACATATAAATTTTACTTAGGTTTTAATAGTAAAATTAAAAATTGCCTTCCACAAAATGTTAATTTTGTGGATGTTAATATAATTTAACATGGATGTTAATATAAATTAACATCAGTGAATTGAACTATTATTGAAAGGAAGGAAAAGGCTGTGGATTGTCTCTATTTGGATTAAAAAAAGATTATTTTCCTCAGTGATTTAGATGTCTATATTCTACTGAAATCCAAATGAGAATCTGTAATTCTGCTGAAATTATTAATGATGTACTCACTGTGTTTACCTTTCTCTTTTACTAATAGATTTCTGTGTTTTCTTATAAAGTTCTGTACATGATATACAAAGTAAAAAAGTCCAAAATGAGGGAGAGCTAAATGCTGTTAAGGCACCATCCTAAAGCTGTTTTGTAATTTTAAATATTTAACGTCATGTTATAACATCAATGGATATGAATGGAATGGATATGAATGGATACTTGGCAACACTGACTAAAACAGATGTTGAAACAGGAAAACTAGTAACCATTTAACAGTGCAAAAGGGCTCTAACATGATTCAGAGACTGTGGGAAGTGTGATATGATTGGTTATTGTTGTGTCTGCCAATTACATAAAGCTCATAAAATTATTCACAGAAAATACAGTCTGTTGCAAAATGAACCCACTTTACTCATAGCAGACTGTTCAAAGATGCTTCAGTTTCTCTAAATGCATTTTTTTGGTCTGGTAGGGATTAGGAGTCCTCCTACAGTGGTCAGCAGTCCCTTTGACTGGTAATGTGCACAGTACAATTTTTTTTGTTCTATCCCTTGATGACAAACTTGGACATTTTGGAGGGAATTGATACTTTCCTATTTGTGAAGAACATATACTTTCAGTACAATTTCATAAAAGAAAATAAAAAGAAACCGCACTAAGAATAGATCTTAACAATGTATAGAAGCATGATAATAATTTCAGATAACAACTAATGAACTGAACATTTTAAATAGAAATGCTTCAATGTTAGGAAAGCAAAACTGTAGGGATTTAGAGTTCTGGTACCAGTCACATGACAACTGACTGATACTGAATAGTCATATCCAAGTTCACCATGAACACCTGAATATACCACACCAAATACAGCACTCCGAATACAGCACATTTATTCCAAAGCATATAATACTTCAAAATCCATATATATTTTTGTTGTTCTCCGAACACTGGACTTCCCCACAGGTTTCTGCTGTGCTTTACAAATCCACAGTCAAAAGGCTGATGCTCAAACCATAAGCTGCAGTTTGGAGATAGCAGCCTAATTCACTGAGGTAGAAAGAAACTGGGGAGCTCAAACCACCACATTTGCACCCAGTCTTCTGCTTCGGTCCCGAACAAGTCAGTAGCACTCCTCAGCACAGATGTGATACAGCCACTCGCTCAGAGATGGTGGGGAGCTGCACAGGAGCCTGCACTGCCTGTGTCACTGGGCTACGTTACTGGGTCAAGACCTCACCAGCTCTCTGTAGAAGGTTGTATCTTCTTCATTTTGTTAAATACTGATCTGACTTCTAGTCATTTAAAAATATGTTTTAGTAATAGGTCTGGTGCTGGAAATAAATTTCTGATTTTTTTCCTGACTATAAATTTGCTAACCAGTGAAGGAGAAAGAAGCTGCTTAGACTTAGAAGAATGGGAGCACAGCTCTGCTTTGTACTTACTAAACTCAAGTTATCTACAGAAAGAAAATTCTCCAGCTTTACAGAATAGTCTGCTTTCAGGCTATATGAAAAGATCGGACAGTGCTTCTGCTCACAACACACAGACAAAGGTTAATGAAAGCCAAGGCCTTTGGGTTAAAATCTGTTTCTTGCTGCCACTGTAACCATTCTGTGGATTAGATAAAGAGTGCTTTCTTGCCATGTGGCTCTCCCATGATTAGAACAGGTTCACATAAATAACTTTTTAATTTCACTGTGTTTAGACTATTCCGTTTTTTTAGAAACAGCCATGCAGTTGAGCATCAAAGCTCAAAAACACTCCAGGTAAGTAGTTCAGGTGCTATACAATGGCCAGAGCACTGCAAACCAAGGATGACGCTGTAGCTAAACAGCACAGTAGGAAGACAGAGCCTGTAAAAGCCTCTTGCTCATATCTTATGCTGTTTCAGGCTTTCCCTCACCTTTCAGGCAGAATATGGACCTTTTTAAAAGAAGCTGTAACATAATTAGAACAAAATATAGAACCTTAAGAAACCACGCATAAACTATTCCAGAAATTCTATCAGACTTCTCAACAATTTTATCTCCTTTACTTCTGAAAAAAAAAGAAATCAAAGTGGATCCTGTTAGCTAGCCTCATTATACAGAAACAGGTATCCACGAAGCACTGAGCCTCCTGTTTCTAGTAAATCTCTGCTCTCCCTTTGCTTCCCATTTTGCTCTGTAGTTTTGCAATGTGTCTCAGTGAAAGTACCTTCTTCATTATAATAAGCGACCACCAGCTTCCCAGCCCATGAGCATACACCCTCCGTTCCCAAATAGTCTCTGTCCTTCATCCAGCTACATCATCAAATGCCAACAGTTTCCCCTGTTCAGAGAACACACAACACCTGCACATTCTGGGTCTAAAATTATTTCTATGATAGCATTTATACATACAGCACCTTTTGTCCCAAAGCTTTTAAACAAGCTAAAGATATACATGCTTTGTCCAGAGGTCATTTAATCCACCATGGAAATGCAGCCAGCCACGGTTTGAAATGCAGCAACAGTTAATAGCACACAGCAATACAAGGGCAGTTTAGGTCAGCAAACTATGAATACATTTGTTCCCAATGAAGCTCTTGTTGTAATTTAGGAAAGGAGTAAGTAGAATAATTATTCGGTTTGGAGTTTGGCCAGGAGACCAAAATTAACAGCATTCAGACTTCAGTAAAAATGTTCAAGTGTTTAAACCAGCCACAAATGATGTGGACCTAAGTTTTACATTCCATTTGAAAGATGGATGAGCAGGCCATTCTGCTGTCATTGGTTCTCTAATTGGTTTGCCTCAGAGCATTTTTTGATCAATACTTTCTACTTCTTTGTGTAACAAAGATTCTGCATTCATCATCTCTCAATCCTTCTACATTCAATGCCTTGCAATCCCTTACTTATAAACCCTGTGCTCTAGTATGGCAGAAATGAAGAAACTGGTGTAATTATATTGTAGTGTGTACACTAAAAAGCCTGATTTTTTTTTTTTAAACTGATAATTTTGTCTTGTACCCGTGAGGAAGACTAAGAACTTTCCATCCAATGGTTTTAGGGCAAATTAAGTTTCTGCTAGGAGTTGCTTTTTCTCCTTTTAATATTTCCTTATCAAAACAAAGATCAGAAAGAAAAGAATCCCTTGCAATTTTAATTTGATGACTGACTGGGGATTTGAATGCTCTAGGATTATTTGGGGTTATCCCAGGTGAGTAATTGTTTCTACCCCTGCCCCATGTGGCATAGAGAATCTTACAGATACTCAGCCCCCTCACCAGAGCATAGTGCAAGGGCTCAGCTTAGCCCTGTAAGTCCATTTACTGAAGGCTAGGCTTCTATGATCATGAATCAGAGCTGGTAAATACTCTTGACATGAATATGGACAAAATTGACACATGACTATTTGCATAAGCAAAAGCCATAGTGCAGAGACAGTTATATGGACAACATTTTTTTTTTTTGAGGGAGCATCTTTCACTCACAGCAATCTGGAATATGCTGCATCCACATTAGTAACATGCACTTTGCTAGGGTAGCACATCAAGATTGCTGCACCAGCAAAGCTGCATGAGTGCAGACTTAGCCAGGCCTATAATCTACTTTTGATCTTGGCAGTAACCTCCCACTGACATAATTGATAGGTCTGGTTTTAGTCATGGAGTTCACAGCGCTACACTCTGACCCATAATTATATTTATAATATACGCACACCTCTTCCTGCACAGAGGATAAAATGCTGCACAGTACATCTTTCAGAAAGACCGTAAAGATTTCACTCATCCATCCCTAAAGACAAAATTCCTTTTCAAAGCTTTCCATCATGCTGTGCAGTTGTCATTAATATGTTGCCAACCTCCTATATGTATCATACAAAGAAGACCAGGGAAATAACTAGGATACAATTTCATTATCCAGGTAAAAAATGTCCTTCCTTACAGCAATCCAGTTATTGAGGAAGTACTGCATGTTATGAGATATGACCAAGATATTTCTTTCATCAAACATAATGAAGCTGGAGCAAGCAATGTGAGACTTAACATCTCTGTGACTTTCTACCTCAGGAGGCCAATACAAAGCAGACGGCTTTTTCAAGTTATTTTATTATAAAAGTGAGTGATATGCATGCTTAAAAGACGCACTGAGGCAAATGAGAGGCTGCAAAATATTAAAGTAACCCTAGTCCACATTAGCATAGCTTTGATCTGCAAGAACAGTACTGGCAATAAACTTTAGCTTTGTACTGATTTTTTTTAAATTCACCATAGTTTCTTGTAATATCCTTTGTTATGTCAAATCTTAACTTCAAATTCAGCATGCAAATTGCCCCATGTGTTTAAGTCTGGTCCTGATTTATACAAAAACCACATTCTGTTTCTTCAAAAGTTGACTGAACAAAGTCCAATAACTGTAGTCAAAGAATGCTTTTTTGGTTTCAAGTTAGCAGTTGAAGTCAAAAGATGCAATGCTTATGTTGCCTATATTTAAAATTTTGATACCATAATAATCCAGAAAGCTAACCATAAAAATTCCCTAATACTTGTGCAATAAAAATATTATTTGGGGGTATTTTTAAAAGGCCATCTGATTTGTCATCACCAAAGGAAGGGGATCAGTATTCCTTCAGGTGACCAGAGCGCCTGCCCAGGGCAAAGAACATACTCACTTTTGAAATGTTCCATTTTCTATAGATTTGAGTTTCTGTCACTCAAAACAGTACAACAAATCTTGAAAGAAATGGAAAAATGAAACCTATTTCCCAGCAGGCCTCATACTAACCACTTCAGCTCATGCACTTTTAATATACTTATGGCTTATATATATTATAGTAGTTCCTCCTTTGGCAGCTCAAATCTTTAAGGATTTTTATTCGTTTTCTTCTGGGACTGAAAGTTATTCTTCTCATGAGTCAGTCTGTTCCAGAAAATGATCATAATGGCATTCAGGCATTACTTGGAAAGAAGGTGACCTGCTCCACAGTCCTGACTAGCCTGGAAAGCCAGGGGTCAGCTGTGCTGTGAGCGGCATCCCCAGGGCTTGCCCCGGGGGCCCCACCAGCCCCGAAGCAGTGAGCACCGGCGCATTGCTGCACTGGGCTGCGTGGCAGGCTAGCACAATGCTCCAGCCACTTATTGGGCTCATTGCTTGTGGTACAGGGTCAACTCTTTAAAAGTCAGATTTTCAGGGGAGTTCCTTCTCTGAACCCACTAGTCTCAGTGCACCCAGTCTGCCTGGGCAAAATCCAAAAATAATTTCCTTAACAGAAGAGCGCTCTTCTCCTATTCCTAAGCACCAGTAAAACTAAGCAGCCTTGTAGGGTAGCACTTTCTTTCAGAAATTATGGTATACATGCACATTTTACACTTGAATTTTCCTTATTTGGTACATTAGGAAACTGCCAGCATTATACAATGTCAGCTATTATCAAGTCTGTAGTAACTGGGCCATGTAATTCATTACTAGTAGCTATCACTAAGAAGCCAAGTGTTTAATATAAAAATGCTTACACAGCTTTGACTTAGAAATCACATGCACTGAATGAGGGAGGAAATATTGTCTAAATCTTTATTTTCAAGTTATTAGCTGAATTCTTTGTTGTCATATTCTGTTGTATTCATTTTGATAAGCACTTAATTTAACATCAGGTAATTTTTTCTTCTAAGTAATGGGATCACTTTCTCCCAAAAGCAATTCCTTTTGCTATCTTTTTGTTTTGTTTTATAAAATTAAATCATCACCATGTAATACAGACTAATAGCTCCCCTAACAATATATCAGAAAAATACAGGGATACATGGCTCAAAATGTAAACAAGTACAAGCAAAATACTGTATGTCCAAACCTGCCTTGCTTAAGCTGTCAAAATTCCTAATGAAGACTGGCTATACGCAATGTGCTCCATATCAGTACTAATGGCTCTCTAAGGAGTACAGCTGTATTCATCCGCAGTGATACAGCCTAGATATCCCTTGCTATGAAATCTAAAACGTAATACACATATCCTGTGATTCCAAGTAAGAACTTAATTTCATTATGTATTCTATTCCTCTCAAAGGGAACAAGTATTGCAATGCATGAAACAAAGCCTTGAAAAAGGAAAAAGGATATCAAGAACCTATAGCTAAATCAAAAAGAATCTGGAAACTACACCAGTTCTTTGAGTTAGACCAACTCTGCCTAAAGTTAAAAGGAAAAATAAAACTATATGTAAAGACATATATTTATACATGACCTTAAACCTCCTCTTAAAGAGTGATTCTTTTGGAAATTACCCTATTGCCAAACTCCCACTTATTTTTAAATGTATTATTTTCAGAGGAAAGGAATTAGAAGTCAATTAAAATCAGCAATATTCAGTACTTTCGAAAGTCAGACCTGAGGTTATGCTAGTTCAAATATTTAAGAACTGTTCTTAAAGTTGCAGTATTTCTTTAAATGTTCAGGATTTTTGCTACTGTGAAATAATCTAAGATTAATTCATAACAAAAATTATCACCTCACTGGGATCCCTAGGGACACTGCTAATAGCTTTTATAGTGACTTTTTTTTCACTAAAAATAATTATGGAAAAATTCTCTACTCATCTCAAAATTTACATTGATATATAATCTATAAAAACATAATGGCATCCTGATTTCTTGATTTGAATTTCTTATTTCTGCAGCAAAAAGGAGTGGGAAAATGTGACATTAAATGTTCTGCTCAATACTCAGCCTTAAAGTTTAAGAAAATGACTCATTTAAATTTTTGTGTTAATTTATCTCTTGACAAATACCATACAGAATGGACAGGCAAAAATAGAGGTAGCCTTTTGAGGAATTTGTTTGCTGCCATTTGGAGACTTCATTTCAGAGCAAATGGAATTCAGTTTTATCTATTTTGCATTAACAAAAACTGATGTATTTAAAGTGTAATAACTTTTGTAGAATTTCACATGGTAATTTCACTAATAGGGAACAAACAGACTGGAAGACACAATTTTTTAAGAATCAGTATGGCATGTGGTTGTCAGAAACACAATAACCTTTTTTTCTAAAAAAACTTAAGAGGATATAAAGAAAAAAACCCTAAATTTTTAGTTACAAATTGCATTTTAAATATGTTTCAGAAATAAGATTCGTGGTACTGAGCAAAGGTGCATCCTTATTAGACTTTCTGTTTCAAAATGAAATTACTGTAGTTATAATGATATATGCATTTGTATAATGCACCAGTAACTCAAAAACCCCACAACATATTTTGCATTCTTATTCCGCTTTTTACGATGAGACTTCCCAGAGTTCATTACAAGAAACATATATAGGTATGTATGTTTGGTTTTTTGTTTGACCTTGAATGTGTCCAGGGATAGGGGATCTACCACCTCTCTGGGCAACCTGTGCTAGTGCTTTCTGCCTTCTATCTAGTCGAAATCTGCCATCTTTTAGTTTAAAACCATTACCCCTTGTCCTATCGCTACAGGACCTGCTAAAAAGCTTGTCCCCATGTTTCTTAAAAGCCCCCTGTAAGTACTGGAGGCTGTGATAAGGTCTCCCTGGAGCCTTCTCTTCTCCAGGCTGAACAACCCCAAGTCTCTGAGCCTGTCCTCATAGGAGAGGGGTTCCAGCCTCCCGATCATTTTTGTGGCCGCCTCTGGATATGAGGAATGTAATTTGGTGATGTTTTAGAAATAGTACCTTGGAGTAGAGATGGTTTAACCAGAGAGAGTGCAGAATTTGACCTAACAAATATAGAGTGTAAAGCATTTATCCAATGCTTTGTTAAAGTTTTGAAAATGTTTTTAGTGCAATGTTTTTCAATCTTTTGACTTCCACTTCCCTGTCTTGTTTTCTAGAGGAGGTGAAAGTCTGTGAATAGGAAATTCAGACCCACCATAAATAGGTTTGCTTTTCTCAGTCACCTTCTATGACATTTTAGAAAATTAACCTAAGCCACTAGTGTAGGTTTTAAAGCACTGTGTTAGTATATTGCGACAAAACAAACACTTCTAGTTACATCTAGATTTTAGAGAATTGTCTTCTACAATATATCTTATAGCTGAAAACCACTATTCTTCACACTTTTAAGAACAGGGACTTAATTCTTCAATGTGTCCAAGAGGTAAAAATATAAATTACAAAAGAGAGAAAGAGGAAACCAAGAACAGTTTGACAGCATTGGTTTAAAAAAAAATTAAATCCTAATGGTTTATCCAACCTGTTTCATGCAAAACAATAAGGGAATTGCTATTGTCAGTTAATCATTGTTCATGTATAGGTGATTCTTAGAGGGTCTTATCCACCGTGCTAGGCACTACACAAACATGTGAAAATGCTCCTTTTGTCCAAAGATGTTTTTAGTTAATAGTAAGCTATAAGGCAAGCTTCTAAACTATGTCTTTAAAGGGGCACCATGAAAGACCAGCTCAGGATGTGCAAGACTGTCAGTCACCTTTTCAGCTGATTTAGATACAGGTTCTGACACAAAACCGCCAATCCTGAAGGCCTCAGTCCAAGCTGGCTTCCTGGATTAAACAATGAGCAACAACATTGCCAAAAATTTCACAGCACTAAATAAATGTGACCGAACTCTGGATATTTCCCTCCAGTCCCCAAAGCCTCTTACCTGAGGCTAGCATTTGCAGTGTAACATGCCTTGAATGCACAGGAATACTCTGTGACTGCTTGGTGCTGCAGCCCTTCTATGTTACTCATTGCTTTTATCCTGAGATGGAAGAACTATTATCTGACTTGTTTGGGGAACATCTCCATGGAGCCAGGTGGTGTGGTTAGACTGCAAAGGCACACCTGAACTGGCACAGCTAATTCTGTAGGGCCTTCCAGTGCCACAGCCATAGCTTTGACCAGGGCTACACAGCCCAGACTACTGCAGACAGACAGGTGATTGTGGCAATTTACCTTAATGCTTGATGAGGTGAATCTATGTACCTCTCTATTTCTGTGTAGATCATCACTCGTTAAAGTGTTTTGCTACAACAAGCAAATGAAGTAACAAAATGAAACAAAAAGCTGACTGATAATATTTTCTGAATCCACTGTGGTTAGAAGAGAATGGTATATGTCTATCTTAATTAATTTGACTACCATGGCCAAACTTCCCAGATACCTTAGTTTGAAAAGGCAGACACTTCTCACATGTCTTTGAATACATACCAGATACGGATCTCTCTCCAAAAGTACATGTAAGCGATAGCAGCAGGAACATTCTCTTTACATGTGGTTTGTGTGCCATTACAATGCCTACAATTTCAGGGTACTGAACATAGTTGAGGTGCTTACCTGAGGCTGATCCAGAACTTGCATTTTTAAATGTGTGTTCCTGCACTGCCAGATTAACTAGCTGTCAGGCATGAACTGCAGAGCAGATTGGACCATCTGTGAGGGAATGTGACAAGAGAGGTTGTGACAAGAATTCTTTCTCTGCAGGAAATTTTAGTACAAGATGCCAAATGGAATTTGGAAATAAATTAAAAAAATGTTTTTTGAAGTTATTATTAGAACACAGACAAGAAAGGAATACACAGCAGGGCACTGAGCCCTGCTTTAACTAAGCTAATAAAATCTCCAAGGGAGAGGCTAGCTGCCTGGTTCTGTGCTCTTCCTAAGGGTGGTGGGAGGGCACTGCAGGCCAGCAGTGGCTGCTCTGGGTTTCATGCCACAGTGTAGAGTGAAGAAAGACACAGACATGGAGGTACAGGTCCATGGTGCCACAGCAAGTATGGGCTTAGAAAGGCTTGCATCCCATGGATGAGGCCTTTGCAATAGGTCTCCTCTTCTCCACAGTAAATGCATTTTGACTGCTTACCTATTCTCTGATCACCATATACCTATTACTGCACTTGAAAATTCACAAGATCAACACCTGTGCTTTGCCCCCGAGGTAATTCAACAAATTACAAAAACAAACCCCTAAGGTTTTGGGGAAGACAACTATCAGGCTCGCCAGTCAGAAGCCCTGGAAAAAAAAGCATAGATTGCAACTGCAATCAAGGCCAGGGCAGAGGCAAGAACTCAAGCAAATGCAGGAATCAGAGAAGAAGCAGGGAGCTTGTCTGCAAAGAAATCTGAGTGTGCTGTTGGCTGTAACAGTAAAAAGGCTGAAGTTATCTACTGCAGCAAGTGATGGGGACACAACCCTCCTTGGTGGGTGTCGTTGTTTTGCTGTGAATGAAGCCATGGCACACCTCATCCTTCACTGAAAACAGCTAGGATTTACTCAAAATCCACAGAAAGTTGAACAGCCCACGAGATTGTAAAAGACTGTTAACAACTTTTTGGAGCTATTATTTTCATTAGAAAGAAACCATCTGCCCAGCTGAATATGCAGGATCCCAATAGATGAGGGTAGGTGGTGGGAAGAAGCTGTGCCCCGCTGCAAAGGGGCAAAGCTGAGCTCCAGCCAAATGGCACACAGAGTGGCTGTTTGCCTCCCTGTGCCTACAGTCTGCCCTGGTAACGTGTGTGGTCTAAAAACAATAAATCTGAGGTTAAAGTTTTTTATGTGGGAACATATAACTGTGTGTGGGAAAATGTATTCTGCTAACATTTATGTTCGTTTAACAGGCATTCATTTCAAAGTGAGTTCTGAGATATAAAAATAGCAGAAATATGCAAGGGAAAAAATGTTCAACATTTTTCTTAAGCTTTGCTCCCATCTGTTAGATTGAAGCATTCAAATAGATACAAAACTATTACTTTGAGTGATATAGCACATTTCCTCCAGAAAATACAATGTCATTTACAGAGGAACCATTCAGCCTCACCACACTCCAGAAAAATAAGTACTATTAAACTCCCTTTAGCAAATGGGACATCTGAGCCAGCAGAAAGTTGAATTACTGGTAACAGGAAATTAGGGATACAGGAAGAAACCAAATCCAAACACCTCGTTCCTAATGTCATATTTAAAACACTACATACAATGTTACTACTTACATTTTTAAACTGAATGTTGTGGAATTGTTTAAATACACTTCTTAACAGACAACAAAACTGTTCAGAAAAAAACAGCTTGAGAAACCAAGAGGCTACTTTTCCTCACTTTTTCACTTTCCAATCTGTAAACAATATTAATTGTGGCATTAAACACACCTGCTTTGGGGGTATTTTTTTTTAGCAGCTTTGCCTGATGCTGCACAGGACATGGTACATTATTTTTCTAAGTGAACTCCTTTTAACAGTAAACAATACTACAGTCAGTGGGAGACATACATAGATTGCTTGAAAACCTCACAGTCAGGTGAGATCACCAGTGTCAGGGAAGAAGTCAAGAATAAGAGGGAGAATTGCCAATAGGTAAAGATGCAGAAAGAAAGAGAGAAGTAATTCTCAGCAGCACAGAGTATTGGAGACAGAACAAAAGCAAAGACAAAACAGCTGAGGACTACAATACTTAACGTCATGCTATTAGATTTGGTCTTTAAATTTATTTATTTTTAAAAAAAACACATAGTAACAGTCCTTGTCGATTTGCTATACCCGGGCTGAATCTTTAAACCATGTTTCTGGAGAACAGGTCAGATTCATCTTTGCCTTTGCTATTTAAAAGAAAGGTAACGATAGCAGAAACTTACTGCACCTGGCACCAACGACTTTGCACCAGCACAGAACCATCCCATACCAGGAAGGTATGTCCCTCGCTAGCCACAGCAGCTTTATGACAACATTGTGCAAGATGACTAGACAGAGAGAGATGAAGGGAATCCTCCCAGTCTTAGATCAAAAGATGATCTGTTCATGATGCTGTCAGCATCATGAACCCAAATCCATCTGCCATGGTGAAACAACTCTGAATTATATTAGTGCACCTGACAGCAGAATATGTATCTCAAAAATGGACCTTTACTTAGAAATCCAAAACCAGCAGCTTTTAAGCATGGACCTACTCTTAAGGAAGAAATTTAATTGAACTTTTTAGAAATCACTCTATAATTGAAGTATTTTCATGAATCAAATCTCTGAAGGCCAAAACCAGACTGAAAACTAACTGTCTCTAACCTTATTCTTTTTCCAGTGTCAGCCACAGTGGTATGGTCATGGTCATACCCAGGGAAGCATTCTTAGTGAAACAAACATCTAAATGACACTCTAGCAGAAAAACAAAAACTTCAAAATCAAAACAAAATGGTAGTTTTCCAATTAAATCATGTCCTAGAGCTTTTAAGTAACTCTCAGCCTTCAAGAATAGAAAATAAATTGTATTTATGCACTTTAATACTTGGAAGAATGGGAGGATTAATGAACTGCAGCTTACATTAGGTATATATGTTGTGAATACATCCTGGTCTGTCTCTAAAAGATGGTTGAATTGCTCAGGATGAGAGGAACCATTATGACAGCCTAGTCTGACTCCTGTATAGAATCTTAGCACTTGAGCCAAAGCAGAGGTACTTGGGGGTAGCAAGGTTGCTCCTCCAGTGGACGATAGGATCCTGGTATTCCCCTCACTAAAAATGTGCAATTGTAGCATCAGAAATCTACTTCTTAGCTTGGTACTTGTAATTCTTGATCAGGGCTTTAAAATTCTTTTCAATAACTATGTAGGCCAAACTTTTCAAGTATCTCTCTTACTTTAAAGAAAGTTTCTGATCTCTCAAGTCACTTTTACAGGACTCTACCCCTGTATTTTAATATTGTACTGGATATCGTTGTTCTGTCTCAGAGGGCATTACGGACTTCTGCAAATAGAATTTCCTTTTCTGGTACAAACTCACACTGAAGTATAGAAAAAAATAGAATGAAAATAAAAATTTAAGTAATCCCCAGATCCCAATAATCTTTGGCAAAGAATATTATGATTATGGTTATGCAACTGACATCATCAGACTTTCTCAGTTTGCACTTATGTATGTAGCATATGTTCAAGGGCTTGTTTGCAGTGCACTTGGCTGCAATGTGTGACTCCCAGATGGAGAACTAGCTTTGTCTTATCCATGTTGCCCCCCATAAAATGTTTCCACATACAAGTGAAGGAACACAGTTAGAAAAAAAGAAAGCAGAGCTAGAGAAAACACCCTGGTGGGGTTTCTTGTTAATTATATGCCTGCTCTTCTGGCCTATTCCACAATGCTAAAAATGAATACCACAGATGGAGAGTGGGTGTTAAAGCCCCATTGTAGACCGAAATTTTACTAATCTGTTATAACAGGAAACACCTGTGCTAAATTCAATGTTTAGTAGCTCTTCCCATTTCTCATTTCAGTTGTGGAACATCAGTATTTACAAGCCACTACCAAGAAATTGTTTGAATTCAAGGTCACAGTCACCCCAAGTCTAATACTGATTTGTTGCCGTGAATCATTTCAACTATGGAATGCCAACATATGTAATCAGTTATCCTATGGTTAATCCAGAAATCAAAGATCTGCAGTTCCAGAACTAACAGAGAAATAAGTATTCTTTCTAGTAGGCTACATTCATGTCTATTTATATGAACAAAGTCAATGATTCTTTTACCATTCTGTAGCACGACAGCTAAACTTCCCCGTTGCTTGAATTATCTCCTGAGCAAGCTCATTTCCAACATAGAATTGTCACTGAAATGGATCATTCAGCACTGAATTTTATATAGTTCAACATACAGGCAGAAATCTTCAAACAGTAATAGCTGTCTCTAGGAAACTTTTTCTCAAATGAACTCAGTAAAATATCTACCATACATCCTTGAATAACCCCTTCCTGCTGCCTTCTGCCCTGCCAAGAAGGAGGTGGCACACATTTTCTGTATGTTGTCCTTTCTTCTGTTACATGAAATCTGGTTCCAGTCATAAAGAAAACTGTTGTGGGACTGAAGTCAACAGCAGCATTCCTCCACCCAGCAGCCAGGAGGGAGGGAATGGGAATGCAGAAGGCAACCTGAATGCACAGACTAGCTAGAAACTAGCTAGAAGCATCTTCCATTGTCTGAAGGGTTCTGCCAAAGTCTTTGTCTAAGGACTTCTCTGCCCTTTTAGCTGTTTTCTTGTGAATTGAACCGGGATTATCCTGGCAGTATGTGGGGAGATACTGCCAGGCCATCCTCCTCCAGCTTAATTTGTGACATTTTACTCACTATTGTATATTGAGCGTATGTATTAGCCAGGCAGCCATGCAGTTAACCATTCCTACCTAGAGGCACATTTGGTCTTTTAATTTTAAGATGACAACTTGTATTTTAAGTGGCTGGGCTGTATAAAGTTTTTAATTTCAAATAAGTTTGGCGCTCATGAAGGAGTCAGATTCTCCAGTGTCAGCGAATGACAAATGATCCACAGCTTACACCTGGCAAAAGCTTTTCCTACACATTCCCTCGGGAGCGTAAAATATAATCTGCAGATAATACAGTGCTTATTACAAGCTACAATCTGACAGTCATATTCTTTAATGGTGTTGATTTGCAGAACACTTCCCATCACTTGGGATAAAAAGTAATTCCATGCTAGTCTTATAGCCCTACCTTTAGAAATAAACCAGAAAATTTTAGATATGTTCATCCTAGCATAGGAAATAAGCATAAGCTTGTACATTTTCCAGAAAAACGCAACCAGCAGAGTAAGGCTGATAAAATCCAATCCCAAGGACCACATCCTCCATCACTGCAGCAGTAAGCAGACTGAGAAGCCACATTGAACTTTCAAATGCCCTTTTTGCACCTGCAGAATCGCCAAGGAATGAAAGCAGGAGGCTGACTACAAAATCTGTTGATACAGATCTTATTAAAAAGATCACATTGATTGTCCCAAATCAATTAAGACTGGTCAAACAAATTCAAAACTATATGCCAAACAGAACACAAACCTAAGATGAAATGTTAAGGTTCAAAAAGGTTTGAATACATGCAATATTGTTTTACTGCTCCTTTCTTCTGCCTAGCCCCAGACATTTTTGGAAGGCAAAGCTGCTGAAGTATTTTCAGGCAGTTCTTCAGACTGGATTTTCAGAAAGTTTGGAGAAGATTTTAAGTGTATGTTTATCCAAACCAATGCTCAAAGTATTTAAGGCTTCTTCATCCCTCAACTAAGCCAATTTTCTATCCTATAATCTTCTCTAATCCTGTAGAGATATAGGAACTGCCACAATACATGAAATCTAAGGGTCTACCCAATCCAGTATCTAAGTTCTGTTAAGACTAGCAAAAGCTGTTTCAGGCCCTGGAACAAACAAAACATCTGGGGTCAATAATTAATCACCTCAAACAGTCTGCTTCCCCCACCATACTTCCTCACTCTCCCATTCTTTACGCTTTCTAGTAATGACTATAATGTTGCAATGCAGAAAGCCAAAACATCTTAGCTCCCAAGTCAGAGCAAGGAGATACCAAAAGGAGGAGAGGTTAGAAAGGAACAAATGCTGTTGCAAGGAAAGATCCCCCCTCCCGCTTTTTTTCTTGTTTTTTACCTTAGACCCTGAAAGTGGTATTGCCCCTGAAGTATCGTCCCTGAAAGTGCTTCCTGGCTCTGGCAGCCAGAACCACTTGTTTCAGACACAGGTGTTGAAAATCATGCAGTCAGCAGGTAGAGAAGAAATGATTGCTTTGAAGTGCTTTTTACTATTGAATAGTTTGGCTATGCTGTGAAGACTTTCATCTATTCAAATAACAGGTTTGTGTTTCTCATTGTTTTTCCTTATTGTCAAAGAGATTTTTATTTCATTGTTCAGCTATGTTTGTTTGCATCTACACTGTGTATTTTAATCCTGTCCTTCTTTCAGCTTTCTGGTCTGTTTGTTCTTCCCTTTTTATAAAGACTCAGTTTCAGTGACAGCAGTTCCACAGAGATCCAGGTTTTGCTCTCATGAGCATGTTAACTCCTAAGAGTCATCATCAATCAGCACTTGAATGTTTAATGTCTTTCAAGGTTCTTTACTTTGGTATCGTTCTCTGCCTTTTGTTTTAAGTGCTTTCAAGTGTATCCTCTTCCAATATGTTGCCTAGAATAAGCCCTAGTTATCTTGTTCTTGTGCTCTTCTTTATTCATAAGAGTCATCAATCAATTTCTGAAACAAGTCTGCTTTCTATTTGTGGTTAAAAAGTCTCCCTCCTAAGTACAGTAGCTAGAAAGGGAAGGGTGAGAGCATTGTCAGTTTTACCATGCATTCATCTCTTTCAGACGTGCTTCTCTTTGATGTGAGGGAGTTGAACAAGCAAGGCAGCTTCAAAAGACATTGCACTTGTGTTGTTTTTGCTTAAAACCATAAATCTCAATTCCTGGGGGGTGTGGGGCGTGTGAGGGGGGTGGAGGGATGGGAAAGGAGGGGGGTTGGGTTTCAGTCTTCCGAAGAGGTTTGTTGCACGTGTTTACTGTTTCTTACACAGCTCAATGAAGGGAAATGTCCTCAGCAGGCACGCTGGGGTTTCCAAAAGCACATCTATTCTTTACAGTATTGACACTGCAGTGCTGATTCATGGAAGCTTTCCTACGTGTTGCAGATCACAGGTCTATGAAAAATCTGCTTTAACGATGATAAAATCAATGCAAAATTTTACAGGCCATACAGTCATCCCTGAAATACGTCACTGACAACAGGGAAAATCCAAAATAAGACAGAATGCAGGTGGAAAAAAAAGTCTGCAGCTCTATTCTTTCTAGTAGTGTATAATCATGCAGAAATTTAGCCCAGTCTACTGAAGAATACAAGTAATCATAATTAAAGTACGGGAGTAGGCCAGCTCCTTACCTATTTTAAGGCAGGAGTAATATGCAAGCACACAATATTCTAGACATAATGCAAGGGCATGGGCAGCCCAGATTTATCGGGATTTGTTCTCCCTTTTTATTTAGTTCATTTAATCTGTGTTTTTCTGATTTGTTAAGCTTTCAGAGACATACCCCAAGTGAACACAGTGTACCTATAAGGGAGACAGACAGACACATAAGCCAAGAAATAGCATTCCTGTAAGGCAACTAAACAATTAATGCATTGTTACAGAAAGCACTAGGCTAACGTCAAAGGAAACAAGCTAAAAAAATGCATTTTTTTTAAAAAGTTGGAAGTAGGAGCAGATGACCCCCTTATTGTACAATTATATTTATGACTTGGTAGTTGTGTTTGGGTTCTCATCCTTGTTTACAGCTGTTTATAATACAAACTGTTCAGTGAAGCATATTTTTTAAATTGTTAAAAGGCACACATATACAGAATGCATTAACCTTGCAAGAAAACTTAAAATTGCAAGAACGCAATTCCTAGTCCCAGCTGTGCATCCAAGGAAAGTCAGACAATATTCTGGGTAATAAGTCCTGTAAGAAGACTACCTTATCAGGGGCTACAGAGTATGAAATGCATCTTGCAGAAAAAACTCATATTTCACAAGACTATGCTTATGCAAATGAGCAGTTTTCTTTCACACCATAAAACAAAAGTCTGCTGATCAATTATTTAATTGTGAATTTAGTACTGAAAAGTCTGATGGCTCAATAGCTATTGCTGTAAAGGAGCTTCAGGCTCATGGGCAGCTGCTATGTTTGATATAGGCCATGAATCCACACACAAAAGTCCATCTAAAAATGTCTCTTCAGAGTTATTTGATATTAAAAAAATCCTAGGAAAGATGAAACAGACAGAATAAAGTCTGGATTAAAAAATTGCATTAAAAATTCAACCACATAAAAATGTTCTTGCTCTATAACCTCAGATATATTAGCATAACTATCACATGAATCTTTTTTCAGATGCCAGTGGGTAATTATAGGAACACAGGGTGGATCTTCAGCTGTTGAAAATCGTTATAGCTGCACAGAAGCCAATTTATGCCAGCTGAAGTTCTGGCCCATAAAATCTCTTCTAAACCTGAAAGAACATCTTGTACGACAGTGTTATTGGTCTTTAGGTGATTGAAAACCATCTTGATGAACAGTGTGGTCTCAGGAAAAAAACAGGACTGTAAGCCTGACAAATTTCCACTCTGTGTTCCTTTATTTAACTTGATTAGAACAAGATATTTAAGCAAAAGCTTGCATAGTACAATGCACCATTAGTCACATGCTACTTCTCAATAGTGAAAACATCAATTTTATAGATGCGAATATGTGCAAGAGGTCTAACTATAACTGCAACGTTAGCCAAGAAGCAGATGGGGATTCTGTTAAGAGTATACCTCCTGGGTATATGTTGTACAAGCAGCATCTCTAGCAGAAGAGAGAAGGTTATCAAGCCCTCTTACAGTATATGCAAACTAGATATAAACACTGAAACATAAGCTAGAAATTTGTTTTTGGATGCTGTGTGTTTCAGAAAAGGTTCTATTTCATGTAAACTAGGCAAAGCACGAGCCTTCCTGCAATACAAAATATGTGTTCTATCTACTTCACAGAATAGCAGTTTGGATTATCTATTTTTAAATTTAGTATTAAAAAAAATCCAGACCACTACAGTAGGTATGAGTGATTTCAATGCGAAAAATGAAGTAATGTGCAGACGCTGGGTATTATGGAAAAGAGAGATCAGATCTACTCACTTCGTATAACTACTATTTTTTTTTTTAATGGATCTTTTAAATTTTATGATTAACATATCTAAACCTTAAATTTAAGAACTTAATTTCAGGCACTTTTTTTTAAGAATCAATTCTTGCAAATACCAAACTGTCCATTTGCCTTACCCAGAGCATGAGTAACAAACACACCCAACTCTAAAGAATAAACCTTCCATTCGCTCTTGAAAATGACATCAAGACACAGTTTAGCTTGCATATTTCAGGTGTCATTTTCCCACATCAATCTCCCAGCTTTCTTTGTAGTCCCTGAGATTTCTGTTCCCTGATTTTCTAGTACCTGTGTTGCATTCAGCTGTTGAAAATTTTGTCATTGCCAGTGGTACAGACCTGTAGCAGAGCAGTCTTACAGTTCATATTGCCCTGGCAGACCAGCGGGCAATTATTAGTGTCTCAAAAGTATCCAGTTTAATTCAGACAGCTTTCTCTATGATTGACCAGTGGACTAATATGAAGACCCAGTACATCCTCTTTTTTCCAGAGGATTCTCTTTTTTTTTTGCAATGATTTTCACCCAGAATATTGCAGCTCCCACTCACTGTACCTCCTACAGATTCAAGTGTGACTGGAAAAAGCCATTTCAGTACTTGATGCAACATGCAGCAAGTAACTCTGACTAGCGATTGCACAGGCCCTTCTGACAAATGCCTGTGTCCATTTTTTCTATTCTCATAATGTACCAAAGACTGTTTCCTGTTATACTTTTTACATAAGGAACTAATTCCTAAAACAATTTAGGTTATATATTTATAGAATATTATATATGGTACACAAATACAACATTTAACTAAGCTGAGAGAGCGCAGTTCAAGCAAAGTAGGTAACTTCACGAAGTGACCAGATGAACACGTTGAAGATGGCAAAGGTTATTATTTCAATATTTGGATACACAGGAGAATTATTTATCAGGAGTATTCTACCTTTAACATTCATTACATTGCAGGAGAGCCATTCTTTTCTTTATGAGTAGATAATAAAGGTAATTGGAATTACTCATGTAAATCAAATGGAGATGAGACTGAGGGGGAAAAAAACCAAACCCACACTCCAAAAACACATTGTGTGACAATGCTACAGAGGCCTTTGGGAGCAGCTCCTTCCTCCAGAACAGAATTGCTTCTGCTCTCTGTGGACTAATGTGCCATAGCATGCAATTTTGTGCTACATAAACTCATCTTGAATACACACTGTGGAATCCCTCGTTCAAATGCTGTGCAATTATTCACCCAACACAGCTCTCACACCATTATTGCTGATATTCTGTCAATACTGAAAAGGCAAATTAATACTAGCAATGAGTGATGAAGGATTGCCAAATGAAGTAAGGCAGATAGCAGGGAGGAAGGTAAGTTCCTCCTCCTTTTGCAACTCCTTTTCTCAGTTTTCCTCTTACCACTTTAAGCAATCCTTCGTAAGACACTCATAACGCCATTCTGCTTTCCTACATGGGTTCTCTAGTGAGAAGTAAATCCAAAAACTGATCCCTATAGTCTTTATTTCCAGGCAATCTCCTCACAAAGATCCAACAGCTTGTTCTGTGCCTGACAGATCTACCATCCTGTTCCAGAACAATTCCTGTCTGCAGAAAATAGAGCCTATAATCTTTCTCCCCTGAATGCTCTCTACTTTCTTGATTACTGTGGCTAGTATCACCATTCAACCTGTCAGTCAATTCTGTAATCTTCACATCATCCTCAGCTTACATTTTTCTAAGTTCACTGCAAGGCTGTGCTAAATCACACCAGTAATTTCGACTAGTGTTAACTTTGTTAAAATACAGCATTTCCTGTACACCACAGCCTAAATTCTTGTCCAAGTTCTACGTCTTGTCTCTATTACTGGAAATCCTTTTCTTGCTCATATCTGTTGGAAATACTGCTGCAAAGAGTATTTATCAGCCAGTCATTTTGATCATATCACCTCAGTTTCTATATTCCCCCTTTATTAATATACTTTCACATACACACAGATCCATCAGTCTTGACAGCACTTTAGATGTTGGAGTGCCAAGATCACTGCCGACTGTGGTGACTGCTAAGACCTTAGAGATTGCTTGCAGAGTTTTCTAGCTGTCTGCTGTATCCTAGACTTGGATCTCTCTTTGGAGTGAGCAGGAAAAGGACGTGATCTGTATTTTTCTCCTTTGTTCATGCAACATCCAGCACCATGGGCCACTCTCCATGAAGCATGCTCTTATATGCCAAAACAAGGCATCAAACGTGACAACAGAATTTCCCTGCTGAGAATACTTTTTTATGTAGACTAACGTACCAGTTCTGCTATGGCATACGGGTCCTATGAGACTTACTGTCTTCTAAAAGAGAGAAAAATCTTTTAGCTGGGACACTTTAAAATAGTTCTTAATAATAAAAACAATAGAACAATGAAAAATTCCTCCGGCTGGGATGGTAGAGCTATAATTTCACACATTCTAGGTTTAGTAATTATGATAAGAGGCTTCATCAAAAAATCTGGGCATCACTGAATACTCAAGATATACTTTTTCAAGTTTACAGACTCGGTTTCAGTCATTTAGTCTGACACAGACAGTTCTACAGTTCTTAAAATATTGTCTCTATTTGCTATTACTAACAGCAAATCCTTAACAAACTAAGTTTAGCAAAGAATTTACACTATCCCCCCATCTTGAGCATATGAGGGCTTCTTAATCATTCAGAACCTGGGAGAAAATTTACTGTGCCAGAGACCTGTTTCTAAGGAAAATTCCACAACGCTGTCAAACATAGAAGTGAGGCATAGTATAGACCTATCTGGCTAATTATATACTAGCTCAGGTATGCAGGTAACAATGGAGGTTACCCACATAAGCTGGCAATCCAATGTCGAGTGGAAATGCAGGTCGATTTGCAGCCCATGCTAAGGCCTGTGCTGCCAGGGCTACATCATAACTGGCACTTAGTTACTTTAAAATGAGCTAGAGCATGTCTCAAGACTGTTGACTGATGCGGGAAAACTATGATACTCCAGACTGATGCTAACATGGCCCAGAGGACAGCATTTTGTCCTGCGTATGTGAGATCCCACTTAGTGGGAATACTTGCTGCCTATCCAAGAGTATTTTTTGCCCTGTCACACTTTGCACTACGCACCTATTCTTTGTGGCATTTACACACACTGCTGTAATTAAGATTCTGCTTGGATTTCCAATACAAAACATACCGTATTAGTGGTAACATTTTTCTGAAATGACTCCTACTTTTACTACATGTTGGTCAATTGTGCTTCATTACTAAATTTCTTGTGATAAAAATCATTCTCTCATTTTGAAAGGAAAAATTTTGCAGTTATCCAAAATCTGGTACCTGTTTTATCACTGAAATAAGAGAAGTGTTTATTATATATAGAATTTTGTTGTTTCCCTTACTGGGATTTGTCTATGCTAATGAAGTATTTAGATTAACCTTCAGTTCCTACTGTTATTTTGCAATGTGTTCAGACTGAGCTGTTGACCAACCAAATCCGAGCTGGCTACCCACGGCCTTTACCAGTATTTCAGAGAACAAACGCCCTCAAATCCACTGTGTTCAGAGCCAAGCACTGTTGAGCAAGGTAGGAGGATCCAGTTCCAAATTATTTTGCCACAAGTGGCATAAAATAAAAAAAGAAGAGGTTGGAAATTGGCAAATTCCATTTTTGCTTCCATAAAAGGAAGGAGTGGAGCAGTGGACAGGAGAATTCAAGGTTAATGATTAATGGGCAAAGAATTTCTTGCAAAGCATTGATAATTCTCTCCTTTTCCCATCTCTTGGCAGAATTTAGAAGTGCATTCCCCAATTATCGTTCAGAGAAAGAAGAAATGAAAAGTTTGCAACTTTTCTCATTTTTGTTGCTTTCTTGTATCATCACCCCAGCAAATACATATGGAGGAAAAAAAAAAGGTAATATCCTATCGAACATAAATAGAGATCATGAATTTTTTTTCAAATGTTTATGCTATAAAAATTGAGTAGTATTGACTGTCTTGTCATCAACATGTTGGGGTTTGGGATTTTTTGAGGGTTACGTTCCCTTAAAATATGGCGTTTATAACTGTGTGTTTATTGGAAAATGTAGTTGTTTGAAATTACAACAAACATTTCTCAGTGGAACTCTATACATTCTGAGACTATAAGTCATCTGACCTTTAACAAAACTTCTGCTGAAGCTAATTTAAAAACGTATTTGTTTGAAAATATACACTGAACTGATAGCGATTATAACCTTCTTGGGCTGGAAGTATTCTATAATACTTGGAAGTATTATTTTTTATATATATAGATTCAATCTCCTACTATGAATAAAAATTTCTAGCTATCTGACACTATTTAAGCTTTCTTTTTCTGAGTTGCCTAATGTAGACTGCCTTTCACTTAAAGGGTGATGAATATCTTTGAGTGAGAGAGATACATCTGAAGTATGTTTTGTAGAGAAGTACTGTGGAGGATCTTTATCATTTATATGGTTGTACAACCATTTTCTATGCATTTGTGACACTGCACATTATGTCAGTATCTATGTGACTGTTGAGCATAACAGTGCATCACGCAACTGCGTTTCTTAAAACCTCTCTAATGTGATTGACAAAGACAATTCCATGTTTGCCTTCATTGTTAAGCCATACATAGCAAGCATTATTTTTCCTTCTTACCTAACTGCATTTCTAATACTCTAAGTCTGGAGAGGATAAATGTAACTTTCTCCTCAGCTGGAATTAAAGCAAGATATGCACATTCACAGAAGTATGGCTTCTTTCGGTAGCTGTGTTTTGCATTTATGTTAATTTGTATTAACAGTTTTAGAAACCATTTGCTATAAAAATGCTTTAATGTAGTAGGCACAGTGATTTCAATCTACATGAGGCAGGACCACCTTTCTTTGATTCTGCACATTAAACTTCACTTTGGGTTTCAATATAAAATCCTTGAAGTAAAACAGAATGAGAACTGTAAATTTCAATTAGTGTCATCACTTGCCCTGGCTTACTAGGCAGCAAGGCCTGCACATCCTCAACAGTCACTGAACCTTAGCAAGATATTTAGAAACCTTGATCAAATTCTGTGGTTTTGAGAGAATCAAAAATCAGAGCACTAACATTAGTCTCAGGCTTCTCACATCATCTTTGCCCAGATCTATTCAGACTCCACTTGTGTGCTTAAAGTTTTGTTCACCTTCGATATAAACACAAGACAAAGAGAGGAAGTCACTGCTCCCCCATTCTTTTACAGTCACAGGTATGCCAGCTCACATTCTCCTACCCCCATTATCTGTGGCACCTTATATAGCAAGGTCAGTCACTTCACTCTCTCCATCCCCCTTTCCCCTCATGACCTCGTACTCCTATGTCAACGGACTTCACTTGTTTGCTTATTCCTTCTGCAGCTTAAAACCTTAATTGTGAGCCACAAAAGACAGGTCACATGTCATATTAGCACTAGCAGATACACCTAGTTCATAGTATGTTGAAGCAAGAGACTGATTTAAGCAGCAGAGCAGGTACATTTCTAAAAATGCAAAAAAATCTGTTTTCTTCTAGAGGCTATCCACAGCCTAACTAGATCTGCTACAGAGAGTAGATACAAGGTTAAAGGCCCTGATATTCCATTATGTGGAACTCAGACCCTCATCTCCTGTCAGCTTTAAACCAATGCAACTCTAATTCCAACTATCCATTTACATTAATGTATATTTCTGCACCTTTCACTCCCTTGTTCTCCTTTCCCAATCCAACCTCAGCCACACCAGCTTTGTCCAGCAGATAATGTTAATGAAACTTTGCCTTATTTCTGTTACCATTTGATTCACCAGTATGGCTCATCTAGGTCTGTCTTTCCCCAAATCAGCTCTGGCGTGTTGGCTGCACCTAGTAACCTCAGGGAGCCTTTTTCCTCCTTTCACTTCTCAATGAGGCAAATCCATTTGCCACAGTGGTGTATGCAAATGGCAATAAAGCATTAATCCTCACTAAGGAAGGGCAGCGAAGTTTTTAGCCCTATATGAGAGGCCTTTTAATGCTGTCAAGTGGAGACAGCTTTCAATGAGCATAGTATATATTTTACCTGACTATCTTTCTACACTGGAGCTTGCTTTTTCTTGCTTTAGCAGGAACTGCAGCAATGAAGAGTATAACTATAAGGAGCTACAAAGCCTTCTCAAAGCTGAGTGTGCGGCACATAATTTTAGCACAGGCAATTGCCTATAAGGGAACCATTCTCTAAAAGAGCAATCACTGTGTAAAAGTTCTTCTCATTTATTTGTACCCAACAAATAAACAACTCTGTTGCAATTTTCTCTGTATCATTCTATCCTCCTACACAGTAAAAGAAATTACATTACAAAAAAAGTATTTATAGCAATTAGACTGCAGCAGGTAAATCACTGTAGATAGGTGTATGTAAATCCTTTTGTTCGAATTAATAAATACATATTATAGGTTCTTATTTTATACTTAATTATGTAGAATAAGATAGACTGCATTACCAAGCAAACACATCAACACATTTAAAACACAGAGGTTATCCCTAAAAAGCCCCAGAATGTTTCTGAAATGCCATGCTTTCCTTGTATATTTGTATATCACAAAATAAGTTGGGCATTTTTTGACAAAAGTTCACTATCTAAAAGCAGCATCCCAGAAAGAGGCCATAAATAAGCACCTAAAAATAGCATCCCTGAAGTTGGGGCAAGATAATTCTTTCTGAAAGCATGCAAAAAATATTTCAACATAAGCTCTTACTTGTTTTGATTCTTGTTCTGGAAACATAAAACTAGGTGGGAATATATTCCATTATTCTAGTTCATTGTGTAGAGCAGAATTAGTCAGTAGTTGACATGAAAATGCATGTTGTTGAGCTAGCAATTTTTACTTGCCAGTCTTGCAGCTGGCAGTTGAGCTGGACTACGTTTGTCCAAAAGAGAAGGTAACATCTTAGTTGTCGCCCAATTCTGCTATGTTTTAAGTATTACAGTATTACAGTACTAACCACCTTAAGATTATAACATAGACCATGGGAATTTATTATACAGAAATTTGAATAGTTTATATGTTTTCTTTATTCTCCAATCATATTATGGAGACATAAAAGATGTCTTGTGTGTATCAAACACTCCAAAGCCTAGATAAAATTCCTGAATAAAATGCACTGTACATGGAGTATACCATATCAGGTCTGAAAAACTACCAAAATAATAATTCCTACATGAAGCTGAAAAACTACTAGAAACGCAAGAAACACAGAAGATTCAAAAGCCATTTAAACTGCAGAGAGAGAGAACTAAAGTCTGCTACGATGATGAGATGGTTACCTTTGACATTAAAAGTGAATATCACTTCTCCTAAAGAAATCTAACATTCCTTTAAAGTCTACAATAAATACTGAAATGTAGAGAAGGCCTTCCTTTTAATTCCTTGAAGCATATTCAGTGTAATAATAAACTGTGCCTTAACTTTCTATTAATTCTGTGTGATTTGGGTTTATAGTAAATGATAGAAGAACACAGACTAAAGCCAACAAGCTCACAGGAATCTAGTAATCCAGTCTTGCTTTTAGTTTGAGAGAAAATTATAATTTTCCAGCATAGACAGAAAGCTAAGATAGCAAACACAATTCCTTTCATGGGACAGGATGGCACAATAATCTGTTCCTCCAATTGAAACTCCTTGGCTAAAATGTTAAACTACAAGTTCAAACTCAACTGGAACACGCTCAGCCTTCCACTCTTGTGTAGATAAATTAAGTATTTCCTAAGCTGTGCACTACTTAAAAACCATGGTTTGATGGGTGGCTAAATTTAAGATGAGCACTTCCATGAATGCAGAACTAAGTTTGGTTTCCAGTCACTTCGATCCTATGTATGCTAAACTACTCAAGTCCTAAACTCCAGCCGTGCTTCCATGACATTCCTGGCCCAACATTCTCAGTTCTTTCTCCCCATCTCTACAGCATGTCTATATTCCTGAATTAGTCCATGACTTAGTGCCCCCCATGGTACCCATGGATGGCCCAGCACACTCTAGCTTCCTCATGTACCTTACACAACCCTTGCTAGGACCCTCCTCAGTCCGAGATCCACTCTATGGTGTCTCTCCCCAGCCCTGTACTACTGTCACCTCCTTCTTACGTCTGCAACCTAGCCTTTTTTGCCTTGCTCTGCATACATACTGTGACTGTTTCAGGGGTGTGCCTGTGTCCATTGACTAGCTAGTGCAGACAGGCTCATGCATCAGGTAGTGACTGGCTGCTCACTGTGCCAAGTGGGAAGCTACTACTCTCCTGTGTTTGATATCGGTGCTCAAACAAGGTCAAATTCCAGGGACGAAATGGTTTGAGCTAGTTGCATCCACAATGCCTGCATGAGTTGAACTCAAGCACAAGCCAATCCTTGCTGAGTTTCCCTGTCTGATGAGCAGTTGATTGTCTCCAAATGACAGCCAGAGTGCAAGGTAACTTCTAAGCTTTATGGATAAGCAAGGTGCTAGAATTAAATGTTTACTTGAACCCTATGTTAATGTAATAGCAAATGTGTTGCTACAAGGGTCTCTCTTCTCTATACAGATGTTGATTTTTCAGAAAACATGTAGGAAGTTAATATTTGATACGTCTTTCTCTATATAAACTTGGATTTAAGTCGGCTTAAAAATTAGTGAAGAGAGTGATTCTCTTTCTCTCCCTCCTCTTATGCACAAAAATACCATGTTTACAGCCTATGGAGACAAGACTAAAAAAATTAATATTTCTAATTTACTTTAATGGAGTTTATGCATCATCACTGACCTTGAAATTCAAGTAATTTCTAGTTAGATCATTTAAACAGGGATTTAGGAGCTAAATTTTATGACATACCAAAATACTGGTCCAAGAAGTCCTAGAAGTGGGAAGTTCAGATGGTAAGGTACTAACCAGTTACCCTAATGATCTATGTTATGCTATTATTAGGAAAAGTTCTACAAATGTATTTGCTACCATTTTCTGAGTGGCTGTGTGAGAAATACTGTATGTGTACACAGCATTTGCAATGCTCTCAGGAATCTTGGAATTCTACCAAAATTTCTATCATCTAAACCAGTTATTCTTCCTTTCGGCACCTGGAAAAATCTACAAATATGATTTCAGACATAAATTTTCACCACAGAGTCCAAAATATAACTGTAGTCTAACTAATTAAAGACCCTTTGCTTTTTCACCATGATAAGAGACAATAAAGGGAACTTGACCAACAAAGGCACTATCCATGCATGAAACAAGTTTCAATATTTCTACTAATAGAAGTGACTGAACATCTTAATGAGGAGCTTTAACTCACCAGAGGATTGTAATACACTTGACATAGGCTTTGCATTCTTCTGACTACTACTATATGAATAGTGGTTAAACTCATATGACACTTGAGAAACTTGAACATACAGAACATTTTTTGATAATGTGGCAGTGCAATCTAATTGCTTAATGAATTTTCTTCCTTTTTCTCTGAAACTAGAGAAGGTTATAGTTGTTTTTTTTTATATAGAGAGAGTTTTAATGGAAAATAACTATCAATAAAATATTCATTATTAAAGAGAACATTTTTCTTTGCTTATTTTGTGGTTCACTCGAGGTTTCTATTGCACATTTCATTTTGGAAAATGTAGTTATGCCCAATCCATGTGGAACTTCAGGGTTAGTAAAAGGGTTGCATCAACAGCAGTGCAATATTGATGATGTAGCTCATAACACCATATGGTCCCCTAGGGAGGCCTTAGCACAGTGAACTTTTTTCCTATATGTTAGCTACAGCTAAGAGGCTGTTTGCTGAAGCTAAGTCAGACTATATACAGTGGAATAGCTTGGCAGCAGGTGGATGGGCCAGCAGCCACTTCCAAGCAGCATGATTAAGATTTCCTGGCAACATAAGCAATAACTGGCAAAAGAGACAGAAGGGGCCATCTATCTGCACATGCCAAGACTGGGAGATAAAGTTCACTGCTTTGGCAATAAGCCAAATGTGAATTACAATTTTTGCAAAAAAAAAAAAAAAAAAGTTTAATGTCTATGTACCAAGAAAAAAAAAATACCGCTTTCACACTTCGTAGCCTTTCTTCTAGAAAAATGTACTGGTTTTTAAGATATATTACTATGACATCTTTCTTGCTTGTTCCTTTTAATTTTTAAAAAATTGTTCAAATTGGTAATATTCCCAGGAAGCATCACACACTCTTATGATCAGCCAGCAAAAGCTTTTGCTGGTGCTGAAATGCTTCTAATACAACATGGTTGCTTCATGGTTGTGGAATGTGGAAACAGTTGTCGTTGCTCAAAAATACTCTCAGATGTTCTCCTACCCCCTACAATTTGCTTGCCCAGTCCAGTAAAATCCATTTGAATCTTTTACCAACAATACTGTTTATATTTAGGCTCCTGCTTGGCCTCCAGACTTCATGGTGTTGCTTCAAGTGCAACAAATAGCTCAGGTAAATAACAGAAAGGAAATGACAAAAAAAGACATCTAGAAATATTGAATGTGAGTGGAGAAGGTGTTTAAACATATATTTCTCTCTGGAATAAAACCAGCATATCGCATCTGAAAGATCAATTTTTCTTAGAGAAACCCTCAAAATTTCTGCTATTTTGAGGTATTTGATCCAAATACCATTTTCTAATTTTGCATATTGCTCTACTCAGTAAGTGAAACTGATGGATAATATTTACAGAGGAAGGTAGTGAACCATGGGGGAGATGATGCCAGGGCAGGTCCAAGGACAGAAAGAAAAACATACACTTTGATCTTGCTATGCTTCTGGAGTTGACAAACTCCCATAAAATTCTGCTACACTGGCGTGTTTTCACATATCTTAATGCTAACTTTGTAAACAAATATATAGAAACACTGCTGAGATTAAATTCTTAATTTTAAGATCTTTTGTACATTAAATCACTTGTGGCTCTACTTCATTCATCTCAGTCTGAAAATAATCTGTAGTATCTGACTGAAGGATTTTGTTCAGTCTTTCAAGCATCACTCTTCTCCCTTTCAGCAACAATGAATCATAAGGGATGTTGGAGGACATCAGTTAAGGTTTAACTCCATGTTTGCCAATCTGCATTTCCAAGAGCCACTCAATTTAGGGATTCTGTCAAATCGGGGTGGGAGGGGTGTGTGTGTTCCTTCGTAATACTAATTTAAAAAAACTATACTGGAAAATTATCAAAATACATTCTGATTTATTTTCCAGGCAATTCACTGTCTAATTAATTTATTGTCCACGAAATTAATTGTCATTACTTCAGCCTAAAGCCTGTCCGGAACCAACCTCTGATTGGACTTCTATGAGTTGCTATGAAAATACTATTAATTAAATTTTACAGGCTTTCAGATGAAAAAAATGTTAAGAAATCATATTTATGATTTAAGAAGGTAGGACTTTGATTAGTTATATTTCCAGTTGATTATTTTCTGTGTTGTGGTGAAGTAGAATTGCTAGTTTTCATATTTATGTCACTTGTACTTTTAACTTAAGATGACAGTGCTAATGCCTGCAATGTTTCCTATTTAGGAACTTGCAATTAGGAAGGGAAGGGAAATGGGAGAAACTCTGATCTTATTTTTAAGGGGGAATTATTTGGGCAATTTTTATTCACTACAAAAAAAATATTTTGAACGGTATTATTCAGGCAATGTTTTCACCCCACAGTTTACAACCTTCCAAGGAAATTTTTGTAGAAGTTTAATCACTTGTAAGAATGATTATTTGGAATTGTTATCATTATTTTCAGAAAGATATGAAAGCTACTGCATTTCTGAGATTGACTACTATTACTAAAGCAGGATATTGCTTTCAGTGCCTACACCGTGAAGAAGAAATAACAATATGAATTAGCAATGTTTTTAGACACGTGGAAAATGTTTAACCTCCAGTTTATCGTGACAGATACACAATTTGTAAACTATGCATCCTTCTTACTGAATTACATGACATAAGAATTCCAAAAGCCTTTTACAGGTATTGAATTAAGTTCTTGGTAACTACTTAAATTCTTTTTTAATATCTAATCCTTGATTCCAGTCCCTATTAACGCTGCAATATCACTCTTTTGCAATTCACTAGTCAGCAGTTTTCAGACCTTTCAAATATCTGTACAATTTCATTAACTGATCTTGACTAAAACAGTTTATGTCTATGACAACATAGAGATTGCCACCTACACAACAGTGCCTAGTTAAACTACACAGAAAGTTGACAGCCCTAACTGCATTTCATGTGTTTATGCAAATGAGAGTAAGCTGGATGCAGAATGACCTAAAGCAGAGGTTCACCATCAGGAACAAGACTTTCAAGACATATCTGTGTGGGATTCCCCAAATCTGCTGTTCAGTTTAGGGACCAGCTGCAACCAGGAGAAAAATGGAGTCTTCTCTGACACTGGAAAGTAACCTCAAAGCAGTTTTTGTATGTTTTTCAAGGAGTAGTGGAGAGTTTAATGGACAAGATGCTTTCCTCCCTCCAGAGTACAGAGCACATGGAAGGAACTGTGACTAGATTACAGCTAATTCTCTGGCCTGCTTTTCCACTGATGCAAAAATGAGCAGGGCAGGGTGTAAAACTAGAGTCTAGACCTGAAAGACAGAAGCGATATTAGAATATTAATATAAAACACTCAGCTACCAGCATAAAGCAGTAGTGACTGGGCCTCTGCACTGCTAGAGGCTACACAGAAAGCCAGCTGGCGCATCATCTAATAATCTACTGTGCTCTCTATCCATCATGCTTACCTTCTGCTTACCTGGGAATAGAAATTAAAGCTTGTTCTTTTAATTGGGAACATTTTTTTGTAAGGGACATCATAAATCATTGCATTCTTAGCAGATGACATCAAAGAATCATGATAGCTGATATACTAAAATGAGGTGTTTGTATCAGAAATCTGTGTCTACAGCTTGCCCAAAAAGGCTCTAAAAAGGTTCTTAAACAAAGTATGTCAGTGTGCAGTGCTGAAATTGCTCTTCTGTGTTTCCTTAACTACTACAATTGTAATTCTGCCATCTTTACTCATACTGGGTAGTAAGTACTTCATTATCCCCAGGCTTGCTTGCATACTGCAGTAATCTGCAATATAACTGTGAGATTATCTGGGCATTGCCTTCACCAGAAAGCCAGTATTCCAACTGGTTCCATCTGACATGTACATATAGACACAAGGTCAGCATAGAAAAAAGAAACACCGAAAGCATTCTTCTGGCCAATAAATAACAACATTTCAAATACCATCAGATAAGCGTAGAATGCATACTAAACATTCCAACAGCAATCCTTGCATTCTTTCCTGGAGAGAGGAGTGCTGCATGATCCTCCTGCATGCCATTTAATAGCCTTGGTCTCTTCTCACATGCTATGTCATCATAATGTGATCTTTTACTTTAATATGTTAATTTAAAGGAACTGTAAATTTTCTAAGAAAATTCAGCCAAGGAATGTGTCTCTCAGCACCCTCTGGCTTGGTAGTGTTAGCGTTTCTACGGAACATAGTGGAGATTCTTAGCTGAAGCAAATAGACAAAACTTACAGTCTTTGATCCAGTTCCCAAAATATACTGTTGTGCCGCTTACTGTTTTAATCCCCCTAAATCATAGCTCAGATTAAGTGGCAATGGGAAGGGCTGCTGACTACACTGGATTCTCCAGTAGGGACAGAACACACCATAATTTGCTGGGTGTAGAGACCTTGACATCTGGAATTTTGGCTAGCAGAAGTGAACACAAGTACTGCAGAGGTTCTTGGAGAATAAATATAAGAGCAGGAGTGTGACATATGATACCATCCAAGCGGAATATTTGCACCTCCCTTCTCCCAAACCTATCTTCTCTGGGATCTTAATAAATTAATAGGATTTGCACTTTGGATTTGCTCTTTTTTTTTTTCCACCTCTCATGATTCTGTGCCCTTTTCTATCTTTCTAGTCCAGTTTATGAAGATTGTGTATATCCAGAAAAAAATCTTCACCTTTACAAAACATTAAGTGCTAGTCAATGAATTCTATTGAGGATACTTGCATGGCCTTAAGATGTATCTAGCCATTCATTTAAATGAAATGTTACTCCCCTGAATGCCATCAAATAGCTGATATTGATGGGACTACCAGAAATATTTAAGTCACTAGTTACTTTCCATCTATGAAGTATCAATGTTAGTTCTTAAGCTGACTTGAAAAAAAAAAAATCATTTCTAGCTTTGTATACTTTGAATACGATAATCCTGATGTGCAGAAGGGAACCGAATTCTCAGACATCTGAGAATTACACTGAACCGTTCAGGGACTAGGTACTCTGAGCTCAGAAGGATTTCTCACAACGTATGCATCAGACCAGCATTTAGCACTCTGCAACCCCAGCACATCACCATTGCTTCTGATCTCTTTAGACATTCTGGACCAAGTCCAGAGTAATCTGAACAAATGAGTCTTGGGTCTTTAAGAAGGGATTGAAGATTTCTTTTATGGTTACTCAGTAATCTACTTTAAGTAACAATTCAGCTACTGACTACCTGTATTTTTGTTTTTCAAAGTAAACACAGTCACACAACTCAACTGTTGTACTACAGAACTCTCTGGGTCTCTAAAATTTCCAGATGGAAGATTGTGTGTTTCAGATATTCCTTTATTTCATTAAAATAGTCTTTTATTTTAGTTTAAGTAAACTTAATTATGATTAAAATTCTAAGTAAAATCATTTTTTATTAAAGCTGGTAGTAGATTTCCCCTTGGA
This sequence comes from Phaethon lepturus, assembly GCF_000687285.1. Taxonomy (NCBI): domain Eukaryota; kingdom Metazoa; phylum Chordata; class Aves; order Phaethontiformes; family Phaethontidae; genus Phaethon; species Phaethon lepturus. The sequence goes on along the minus strand of NW_010543999.1, from coordinate 107,534 downwards.
TATTCTGTGAGCTGACACTGCCTGGAAATTTCTACCTTGATTGCATATTATAGGCTCTTGGATGGTGTGGATAGTTGGAAAATGCAGTAAACCAACATTTCCTCTTGCTGTGCAGCAAGTTAGTCCCTCAGTCCATAACCGTGTTACTGAGCAAGCTTAATTGACCAGCATAAGGCAATCAAATGTGAATATTCTCTGCTTTTTGATTTTTAGAATGCCCTTTAACAATATAACTAAAATGAGACTAAGGACATCAGTTATGCCACATTAAGAATATAACAGAAAAGCAAATATTTATATTAATAGAAGAGAGGGAGTGACATTCCACATCTGTCCAGCTCTGGGGAAAACTGAGGTCTCAAATGCTTGATTTTTCTGTTTTGTACTTAACCAGTATTCAGTGATGGCAGATGTTTTAAAGTCAAAGGGAAAGGTTGTAGTTCGTTACACACTTAGTGACATTAACAATTTAAGCAGCCCTTGCACCTCAGACCACTGTTGCAGGTACTTCATAAGCCTCTCCATTGTGCCAGTACAGCTGCTTGTAGCAAAACAGCTTGGAAACCGATCCAGCTGAAAAATAATCTTATTTTTTCCTGGTCATCCTGCTTTTTAGCTGGATGAGCTCCCTGATCTTGTTCACTGTGCAACTAAGCGACCAGCTGTGCTGGGACAATGATGGGGACTACAGGAGGTCAGGAATGAGTGGGTGGCAGCAAGAGGGGGAAGAAGTCTGCTTTAGAGGTGCTCATGCAGCACTGAAGCCAAATGTCTTGTTAGGAGCTAAAGACCCTACCCATTGAGTCCTTTTTCTTTTCTTTTCTTTTAATTTTAAGGTTTTATCCTCAATTTATTAAAAAAAAAATGCAGTCTACCTTATGAGGCTTCCCATCATCTAATTTAGGAATACTAATATTTGAAAAAAACGAAAATATTATACAGTTTACAAAGGAGTAAGCAGTAGTAATAGCATTGTTGGAGCTGACAAAACAGTGGAAGACACTTCTCACATTCAGCCCAGGCATATTAATTTATTGGTTTTTCTAAGAACTTCTCTCAAATCCTAAAGACTACAGTGAGCAGATTCTGATGTTATTTAATTCATTAAAACTTTGGGGTAATTCCAGCAGTTTCTGTGAAGCATCCTTCACTGATTCTTGTGTAGGAGAAAACAGAATTTAACCTATGATTTTCTGTGTATGACTACAGCGATTCTATTTATAATTCCTGGCTCTATTAGAATTTTAGAGATCCTTTCCTCCCCCTAATTTAATTGATTGACTTCCCAAAATCACTTTAGCAAAAGAAAGAAAATCAGAAAACCACCTAATTTATCATTCCAATAATAGCTCATAAAAGATTATAATTATTTTTTTCTGGCTAGTGTTAATAATATTTACATTGGAAAGGTCTAAGGCAATATCCTTGAAAATACAATTGTTCTCTGCACCATCAGCAACCTGTTAGCCAGATAAAATAAAAATCTCATACCTTGGAGCTTTTTGGGTACTTGCTCAAATTAAAGCTTTCCTTTCCCTCAGACCCTCTGTACATATTTCAGCAAACTAATCATGGAAAAAGACCCAAAATTAGAGAGAAAAGGGTTAATTATGAATAATCCAATTTCTATTCTAACTGCTTTCCTATTATTATTTCTGCTTTTAACAAGGCTATTTAGCCTAGAAGAGAAATCCCTCTAATAAAAATACTACACTAGAATTCCATTAAGAGATCCCTTTGATTTTTTTCCTCGATTCCCCAACACCACCCACTTCTCTTTCATTTACACACAAGCACCCACTTAATTAATTGTGTGTGATCACTAACACAGAAATGTGAAGGCATGAGTGTCCCTAACCAGACACTTGCACAGAAACAAAATCTCAATCCTTCAAGGACAGAGTAATTTCTGTCAGGCACTTTAAAGCCAAGGCAGGTCACTGAAGTTATTATTAGCTCTAATCAGCACTCCCACAGGCTGTTGAATTCTTTACCTGCAGCCAAAGGGCACTCAATACGGTGCAGAATTTGCTAACATCGTTGAAAGAAGCAGAGAAATAGCTCTTCTTTAGAAACACAGGTCTATTGCACGTGAATAAGCCTTTGGTAAAATTATGTCTGATCCATGTACCAAATGATCTATAGAAGCAGAGATATTATTAAACTGTTCCAAAACAAAGCAATTCTACAAATGTCTAAACAGAGTCTTAATGAGAAAAGGAAGACATCTGGCCTTACTTATTATAGTAGTGCTATATTTCAAACTTTCTAGCAGGTTACAGACGAATAATTCATACCGCATCTCAGTTACAACACTGTTCTTTTAAGTTAGTGTTTTATGTAGGAATTTGAAGACAAATCTGTATGAAAACTGAATTTTTCCCCTTCTAAGCAGCCCCTCCTTGAGAATTAGAGAGGTCTGAACTGAATCACAGAGCTCCAAATAAAATACTGATCGTAACTGTGAACTTGGTTAAGAACTGATGAAAGCCCAGTAAGCCACTTTTGTATGTTAGACACATTTCTAAAAGTGCCATAACAAGGCAGCCTAGCAATAGTTCTCATTAGTAAAAAGCACTGCTACAGAGCAGTAGAAGGATTTGAAAGAGGGGAGAAAGAAAACGTGTTAAAATCAGCTATTTTGGGTCTACAAGATAATCCACAGTATGACCTTTAGTCTACAGATAAATTTTGCTTACTACAAAAAGTAAGCAAAATTGTAACAGGAGTTGAAAAATAACATATTATAAAAAGTAAAACTAGTAAAATATTTATTGTAGAACCTAGTATGTAGGAACCTGGCACTTAAAGGATTCACCTCCAAAAACAAACCACTATCCTCTATGGCAAGAAGTTGGAAACAATGGAAAGTCTTAAAGATACAGGCAAGACGTGTCTCCAACTACCATTCCTTCCAAAAGTGAAAAGCAGAGAGCAAGAAACACAGAATAAACGCTGCTCTGTTTGCAGAAATTCAAGGCCCAGCTCAGTGCAGCTAGACAAGTGGCAGTTCTTCATTAGCTAGACACGCAAGCCACCAGCCGAAAGCTAACAATGGCTAGCATCCAGACTGGGGGTTGCCCGTGTCATTCTGAGCTACGTTCAAGTTAGTGTCCGTCACTGAGCGTCTGCAACTTCACCACAAGCTCCACTTGGCAATGCGCTCTCATATTGTGTATATTTTCACACAGCCAAATGTCAAATCACAGAGCTGGAAATAAGGACCCTAGGATATACATCTGTCCCTTCCATGTGATGCAACACATCACACTTTGTGGCTGCAGTTGTCAGCCAGCCCCTTTTGACTTTATGCCTTCCTTAAGGTACCACTCAAAATTTTAAAGAACAACTCCACAACTCCAAAACACCAGTAATGTTAATGGTCACAAATTTAGCATGATCAGTATTATTTTTCTCTTTGATACACTGCAGACAGCAATGTATTTTCTCTAAAACTAGTATACAAATAGCATCAAAATTCTGGCCTTCACTCTCTCAGTAATAGTGCCGTTAGGAAGATGAATCAAGGTCACTGCTTTTTCGTTTGTGATATCCAGTTTTCAAAAAGGAAGTGCCACAAACTGAGATGTGACATTAGCTGCCAAAGAATTCTCTGTCATTTTCCATAATTTGCAACAACGCACATTTGTAGCATTTTCATTATTTAAACACTCAATTTTCTGACACCAGGGCACAGCTACAAGGTATATTTGTGGGAACGCAAAAATCACATGAACTTCTTCCTTTAGTATCATGCCATCAGCTGAAAGGTAAAATAATTGCCTGGAAGTGCATTGAGTTGTGTCATTTAGCTAAACTAATTAGGATAATGTGAATTCTGGAACTAATTCCCTAGACATCTAACTAAAATCAAGCCTTTTAAACACTATGGTAGAAATTAGTCAAATATATCAGGAATACTTTCCTTCATGGATGCAATAAGACAAACCTCTCTACAGGAAAAAGCATTTCTGACTCATAATAAGCTCTCAGAAAGGAAAAGAACAAAATTTTCTAACTGATTGTGATGATTCTAACACAGCTGGCTCATTGACAAGTCATTTATAAGGTTACAAAGTCAAGTAAAAGTTGCTAAGCACTGATAGTATAATAGGACCCCGGGATGCGTTGGACGTGGGTTTAGAGGTTCCATTTACCAAATAAATTGGAGCTGGACAGATTCAAGGAATGAGGATGGTGCTTACTTTAGGAGACATTATATATGGTTTCTCGCTTGTGTCTCAAAAAAACAATTGAGCAAAATTAGAGAACTAAAAAAACCCCCAAACTTACAAAATCTCTCTTTTTTTAATGTGACATGAGAGATCATGATTCTGGTATCTCGAGACTAGAAAGTATGCATACTACCCTGTTCACTGAGCAACTTCAAAATTAAAATAACCAAATGTATAATGGGTATCTATAAGCAAACAAAGCTCAGCTGAGTATGAGCGTTGATAAGTGTTTCATTCACTCATGACTTCACTTATTAAGGATTATTCACATTACCTCTAAATCACTTTCACTAAATCAAGAGAGCCATATGTTGCTGTTACATCTTTGAACTTTTTCGATACTTTTTAGCATATATCAATTCAAATGTTTAAGGCATTAAATATACTTTAGAACAACAGCTGTTAGCTCAGAGGAGGAATCTGACCCTATAAGAAACTGCTTTGACATACTCTGATATTTGTCTGACATTTCCAGTCAGCCAGTACATCTCTTGGTGAACCTGGAAGGTCAGCATAGTAAAGGCAGCAAGAAAATCCAGGGGATTATTAAGTACATGGAGAACAAACAACTACAGAACTTCAGACTTGTCTTTTCATACTAAATCTCTAATGTCGAGGTATCTAACCTTCTTGCCATCTTTATCATCTATGAAAAAATAAGGAAAACAATCCTGAGGTAGCTATGTTTTAAAATAATGCTTTAAAATGTCTGTCTTCACCGAAACTTTTCTGTATCTGAGGAACATAGTCTTTACTGCTCTTCGCAAAGTTCTCTATCAGAAAAATTGCTTCTCTCTTTTTCATCAGCTTTGACACATACTGCAATCTACCATGCACCACTTACATATTGGCCACCAAAGTGATTACATTGATCATTATCCACTCATCATGGAATAAGATGGCAAGCAGGATTCTAAAAAGCAAGAATGGTTTGTAGTTTCCACTATTACTAAACCCAAATATTCCAAATCCTTAACTGCTTAAAATAAAAATGATGGTTCTCTCTGTTCACCTTCAGTTTACCTATTATGAGTCATACAAACATGAAATGCTTAAATTTTTAAAATAGGACAATCTTTTCTTAACAAGGTATTTTTTTATAGTCAGGAGAAGAATGTTCAAGAACAGATGAAATGTTACATGAAAGCCTAAATGCATAATTCTTATATGATCACTCAGGTTCCCTTGATCTGCTCAAGCCCAATGATTCTTGGCAGTTTTCCCCATTCCATAAAAATCACAGGTAATCCAAGCTTTGGTGCCTTCCCCATTTCTATCAAGTTTGTTCCTGGAAAGAAAATAATCCAGTCAGAGGAAGGAGACACAAAGAGACTTGTTCAACAGGTTTAAATTTAGTTTTTGTAAAAATATAGGCATTTCCCACAGTTGTCAGTCCTGACCAGTATGTCAGAAAACAGAAAGGCGATTCCCAAACATATTAGTATGTGAAGATTAAGCTCCTGGACTCAAGCTATGCTTTTGATATCCCAACCAAGTTCTTAAATGATAGAAATGATGCAATTCTCTGAAAAGTTTCTTGCATTGTGAGGTAGTCAGATAAAATATGCATGTTCTTAAATAGAACTTTTAATAAAAATACTTCTCCTTTATTACAGTAAAGGCAGGCTGGTTAGTGCTGCTTGCAATATGGTGGCCAAATGTGAAAGTAAGTAATAGAAAGTGGCATGCCAACAAAGGAATTTGAAAGCAATGAGAGAGATGTATATCCTTTTTGGGTTTTACTTCATTTTAGTCTTTGCTGGTTTTAAATATAACTTTTAAGTATATCACCTGAGACTGAAAATAAGTACCCCAAATATGATAAGCATGAAAAAGGCCTCAACATCCATTAATTAATAAAAAGATATATTTTCTTTCTGCTTTGGTTTTAGTTTTAGGTACACAATGCAGTACTCCAAAGCAGTATTGTGACAGATAATGAAAACAGAACAAGGAATTTCATATTTAATCCTTAGTCTCACTCAGCTTCCACAAGAGTATGAATTTACATACTAAAAGGATATGGTGGGCGAGAAAGACAGTAGAAGCTCATTTTATTTAATCTACTATTTCTTCTTTTAAAAATATTTTTTATTTGCTCTAACTACTATTTCTTCTCCACTAGCAGCTATTCATCTTGTTATAGAGTCTCATAGCTACACCATTCATAGATTACGTCTACTGTAAGAAGTACCACAGTGCAGTAAGAGCAGATCTGCACCGTGAGACATTTGGTGTTAAACACCAAAGTGACCCCACTACAGGCATCTGTGGAAGGAGAGTGGTGGGAATTAGTTTGAACTAGTTCTAGTCTAGTTCTGTGGATGAGTGCCCATCAGAAGCTGGAGCACATTAGGTACACTCCTGGAGCGCAGGTTTTGGTGTGGAATAATCTGCAAGGAATCTGCTTTGTGTGCTCTCAGATCACCCTACAATACAAACCAAAGCATGATAAGATCAGGAGACTTGCTTTAAAAGTGCACTCCTGGCAAGTTCACTCGTCATACTGAACAAAAATATTTACGTAGCTGCATCTTACTTGTGCTTCCATTTAAGCAAAATGTTTCAGTTCTCCTTTCATGACACAGACAAAATGTTTGCCCAGACATTCCCTCTTACAATCTAATTAGCTTGAAGACAACATGGTTTAGAGGGATCCTTATTAGCCAAATCTTTTCCTTGAATACGGTCCCTCCATTCTACAAGAACACAGATATGTCCTCAAGCAATCCTACATTTTTTCTTAGTTAACTACAGTGCCATCATTATTGAATTGTTTAAACAGCGTCCTAAAAGTCATCCTAGGCAATTACATTAACAAGATTCTCAAGTTAAAATGTATTCTATGTTGTGAAAAACAGTCTCAGAAGTTGGAAACGGGTCAGCTTCTTTTGTGGCTTCTTTCACTGCAAAACTACCATTCATTTATTTCTAAAAAGTGATCAATCTATTTCTAAAGAGAATTCCCAGTCATCATTTCCACGAAGTGATTTTCAAAGTAGTTGATCTTATGGCATTAAACAGATTACCTATACCAATCAAATAATCATCAGGGCAACACTTCTACCTTCAACAAAAGCAGCTATTTTACTCGAGGGGTTTATTTTCATGAATTCAGCACAACAGCATATTTCCACTACAATGTGAAAGAGACTTAAAAGAGGAAAGAGTAGAGTGTCAGAAGGGAGTAAATGCTGTATGGCTCAAAATTGGTCTTTATATTTTTCCTGTGTATAGCCTGCATCAAGATTAGTGCAAGGAATGGAGCCTAATTAATTTGATAATATGGCTCTAAGCTTTCATTTTGGAAAAGTAAATTAATTCCTCATTAAAACTTTATGGCCATAACTTGTGGGAACTTCACCTAGGTTTAGATTTCTCAACGGAATGGTCAAATTCTAGTCTTGCTTTCAGTGCAATTTCCACTATGTTCATACTTTCAACATTTGGAAAAATTCTGGGGCAAATGATTACAACCTTTTCCCAGTTGGCCATCAAGCAAAATGACTGTATTTATATATATGTATACACACACACACGTATTGGAACTGACTCTTACAAATAGTTGATGCCAAGCAGCAGCCAACTTCAGCAGAGCACAGTAAACCACTTCATTAACAGTTGTCTGAAGCACCAGCAGATTTCTTTTTTTGGTTACCAAAATTTTTCAAGACTTTTCAAATGATATAAAAAGGCATAACAAACAGGTACTTTCAGACAGCAGCTAAAATTTTATGTTTAAGCTGGATTCTGTTTAACAAAAAGACTACTATTTTATAGCTTGTTAGAGAATAAGGCCTATCTTGCTAATTATAAGGAATAAATAAATAATGGGTGTGGGAGTGGAAATTGAAGCAGTACAATTAAAACTCTGATAGTAGTTATATTTCCAGAGATATTGTCATTCAAAAGCAACTTTAAAGGGTCTCGTTACTAAGATGAATGGTTGATGGCCAGGCTGACCAGGACTTACATTTTTTAAGCTATGCTATGTCAAATCTATATAATTTTGTTCCTTTTTAAAACGTTCTTTACAATGTCTAAACAAATTTTAGACTCTGGTGGCTGAAACTTAAAACAAGTGGTAAGAAATTAGATACAACACTACAATTTTTCAGCACTGTGAGATTTTGTTAAGAAATTATTGTTATCAGGAAAGCATTTTTTTCTAGTAACAACAACATGTACATTTTTGCTCTCCTTTTTTCTTTTCCTTGATGGTATATCTAGAAAAATGTTTACACAGAATCATCTCCACCTCCTCAAAGGTACATTTTTGCCTGAGGAAATTTCCCATTACCTTAGAAACACAGCTGTCCCAGAACTGAATGGTTTTACAATGAATCCATCTCTTTGGTAGCTACTCCTGGTTCCCACAATGTCCTTCTACCAGGCATGGCCTCCATTGCAGCTTGCATTGCAAAACCTTCCTGCCCCACATCACACAGCCAGCCAACTGATTCCTGTGACCCACACCCATTGAAGTATGCACTTTTCTTTCTAGAGGGGCTTTGTCTGACACTTAAAAAAAAAAAAAGGAAGATAAAAACCACATATTAATGTCAGGAGAATGAGACCACTTGATTCCTTCTGGCAGGCAGCCCTACGCCTGCCTTCTACCACACATGCTTTCTCATCATTGTGTTTCATTGTGGGGCTTGGGAGAACACCTGGTACCATAGAAAGAATGAGACAAAGTCTCCACAGTCAGGGTTTAGGCTCATTTAAAATAAATTTGAAACATGACCATATCCCTAAAAATCCATCTTTGATTTATTTTCAATTCTTCCTAAACCTATTTATAAACTCCTTCACCTTATGCATGCTGAATATCTTGCTAACAACATTTTATTTTTAGAAGATTCCTTTGCCTGACAATTTTGCAGGCTCTAGTCAACCAGTCTCCTGATAAATTCAAATTAAAAAACATGATAATTAAATACAGAGAAGTATTTCATCCTGTCATAATCTTTGTCTGTCTGAAACATCAGAAGCTGTTACAAATAAAGTGATTTGTCTCCATAGAAAAAATAAGATAGATACCTAGAAGCTTGTCTGCATTAATTAATCTGTTGCAAGATGGCTTTTAGAGGAAGGCCCAACCACCTAGGCAAATTTTAGGCATCCTCAATAAGGTTTGGTGTTAGAAGACATGTTTATTCTCTCATTTCGGCTGTACTGCTGTCTCAGATTCCAGTCCTCTTGTTTCGTTGGCTAAGGTGCTGTTTTCTACAACGCACCGCAGAGATGATTAGCCTCAGCTAACAGTTGCTGTGATATATGTCAAATTGTTCCATGTACTAATATGCTTTACTCACAATTTGTAGAATTCACAATTAAATGACAAAGAGAAAAATACAGAGTTCTCCAAACAAACTCATATTTTGCTGAGCAATAGTGTTATCAGAGATCCCACAAGTAAGTTGAAGCTTGTCTGTGTCTACAGACTTCAAAGCTCCATATTTCTTTCTTCACAAGATACTCTGCTTTCCTTTTCAGTAAATACATTCAGTCTGCACAGTCCTACTGAAAATTAACTTCATATTCAAATTGGCAAACAGGCCATCTATTATGTCCTCTCTGAATACTGCTTTTATCTGACAGGTCCATGAGTCAGCAACATCCTCCTTAAATACTCACTTCCAGTATCACATGCATAACCACTACAGCATTTTGTTCAAATAAATGACATTCAGTGAACACGTCCTAGGCATGTCTAGTCCAAAAAGAATACAGCAGCAACAGGACTTAAACTCATAAAAGATCTTATGCATATCTCTAGGCTACACTGTCTTTTAATTTATGCCTCCAGATACAGTTATCTTTCAAAGTGGCACAGAACAAAATACAACACTAGTTAAGTCAAAAGCCTCATAGACACAGGAAAAAAGGAAGCGGCCCAGGACCGCTGCTGTAATGGACGCAAATGCTGTGTTTTCACACCTACACCACCTATATCACATATGTAACTGTACTGGATTGTCCGGGCATGTTCCCTGCGTGCTGGCCAAACTCGTTACTTGCTGACACATTCACACCTTGCAGAGCCAAGGACAAGATTAGGAAAAGTGACTCAAATGTAATCTGTTGCCTGGGAGGTTTAGGGTACTTCAGTGCCAGAGAACAGCTCTCTACCCTAGGCTGAAATCCTACAGTGAACTTATTTATATGTTTTACTGCCAAACTACATTCAACAGAATAGAAAAGCTATTTGATTGAAGGAATAAAAGAATCGAATTAGTAGAAGCTTTTTGGGGCTGTGGCTGCTGCTCACTGCATATGCCTGTCCCACACTTCGCCCTAGGCAGCCTCTGCGTTTCGGAATGGGTTTGTGCAGCAGACGTACTATGTGACATGGTTCCTGTCCAAAGGAATATATGGTCCAAACAGAACTCTATAGCAAAATTATGACTTGGATGGTTTTTATGTTTTATTAATAACCCATTGGAGAAAGACAATAGGGAATCCATTAAAATGTTTTAATTGTTTTCCCCATTTTACATTCATTCCAGACCCAACACAGACTGGTCTGGAAAAACTTCTTCATTACAGCAGACAGTAATATCCCATTAAAGGATTATGAGCCAACCATGGACTACTCTGTTTCCACCTGAACTTCAGGATAGCAGAAACACAAATAGGTTGTCAGACCTCAGCTGAGAACATTCGGCCTCATACAAGGCTAGCTGTTTTCACCTTTGTGCCAGGGAAAAGAGAGGGGTCAATGGGGACTAGAATTTCATTTTCTAATGGCATGTTTATAGTCCTTGTATTCTCCACTTCTCGTGTAATAAGAAAGAATATTTTAATTCTATCTAGAATTTGGAGGAAAATATTGAAATGATATTTTTTCTCTCCCACAAATATTTCAGGCATATTTTTCACATAAGTAACATTTCATTATCTGAAATGCACTAGTGAAAGCTGAGCTGGGAGAACTATATTAGGGACGTTGGAATTATTCTGCATACCTGAAGGAAACAGATGCATCAGTTCCACCAGGGACTATGCTGCAGATGACAGAAAAGACTCTAACAGATAAAAAGCAACTAAAATTAAATTGGAAGGTTAAGAATTTTAGACAAATTTGTTATTTCGTTTCCACTTGATTCTAGTTGGAACTGCAAACATACTGAAGCACCAGGAGAAAAGCTGTGCTGCCCTTGTGATCTCTCTTGTGATTTCTGGGAAGCTTCCAGGGTGTTCTGAAGTTCACAGTATGATATACCAGGAAATACACACAAAAATACATTGATGTGAAAGTTCCAGGTCAGTTCAGTGTGGCAGAGTAGGAAAGTTCAGTTGGCAAGAGTGGGTGAGCATCTCCCAGGATGATTTTATAAAATGAACCATTATGACAGTTGCGAGGCTCTTATGTTAACCAATTATTTCAATTGTCCTGAAAAGGTCTGTCCAGCTAAGGTGTCAGCCACAAAATGCCCGTGGGACACAGCCTGTGTCACAGCATTAGGTTTGTTAATACAAGCCAAAATAATCTACCTACCTCCACTCCCAAAAAGCCCTTGTCCAGGACTAAGGAAATTGCAAAGTCGCTAATAAAAGAAGCAATAAAGCTGAAAGATCGTGAAGGAAGTATGCTTAGGACAAAATAAACATTACTTTTAAGGAATAATTCTCCCTACATTTCAATGAATGTGCCGTGAAAGGTGGCTACAACACAGAGGACTCCGGACTGCACAACACCGTAGAAGAGTCATCTACTGAAAAGCTAGAATAACTGTTGCATAAAGTTAGAATTCAGAATACTTAGAATATAAACACTATAATTACAGAGCAGCATAATTACAGCTAACTACCTGAAAGGTTAGGAAAGAACTTGTGCAAAATAAAGGAAACTCTTCCTTCAGTCAATGGAAGGTTTTGCTAATAGATTTGTCAGGTCCAGGTAGAAGAAAATGTATTTCTCTTAAAAAAATAACATGCCCTTTATGTGAATCCATAGCAGAAAATTATGGGAGTTATTAAACTGACTGTAGAGGGAAAATAGATGGTTCTAATTCAAAATGAAGTGAATAGAGAGTGACTTTTGCTGCTTGCAATGCCAGCTGTTTAGTCTAGGCAGTCTCCCATAAATCTGAACAAAATCCACGATACTGCTGCAAAATGAAATAAAAAGAAAGAGGACAAATAGCTTCACTTTCGTTCCTAACAACTGACCCAGCCCCCATGGAAAACATGTGATATATCTCTAGCTGATAGCTATAGGAGCCTGAGAAACAAGCAATATCCACCAGGACTCAACACAATTGCATGTGGACTATCTATTATCAGATATACACTTCTCCAAAAAAACCCAACCTGCCAAGCAGCTAAGCCTGAAATATCAATTTAATCGTTAAATACAATCACAACAATGTGCCATCTGCAATATCAGATGCAGTGTGAAAAATAGATCAATAGAAAATACCTGTGGAGACGTAGTTGCCCACTGCTGTCAATGACAGCAGCCAAAGTGTTCTCCACATTCAACTTGACTATCAATTCTCATATTGTCTGTGTTGTCCAGATTGCACTGGGAATGCTCAAAATATGCAGGACAGCAATCATAGTGCTGAACTAAAGTGAGAGAGGAGGGTGGTGGGTTTTTTTTTTCTTTAAAGTTTTCTTTGGCTTACTCTTCTTCAATTAGCTCAGTATAAGTTGGTGGGTTTTTTTCCTGTAATTAAATTATTATAAACCATCTTCTGTCACTTTTCACTGCCTTGTCACACTCTCAATTATTGATGGAAGTAGATTTTTTTTTTTTCTTTCTTTAGGTTAAGGTAAAGTCACTTAAATTACTAAGACTTTACAGAATAAATAATTATAGAAATAGCTAGTTTAGTACCTCCCCAACATTTTGGAGCAGAAATACAGTCAGCATTTTCATACACAGGAAAATAAGCATAACTTCTCAAATCTTATTGAGAAATGCTTATATAACATCCTTAGAAAATTCATAATTCTAAGAACAAAAGAAAATAGAACCTATTGTACAATGACTTCACTTGCTTTGTATTTTCTTGTAAAATTTACATTTATTAAATATGTCAAGTCAAATCAAGTCATAGTTTTTTATTAACCTGTACTTCTTGCTGGGACAAACAGGTCTCATTACTAATACCATCATCAACAGTGAGATTTACTCTCTAGGTGTCTATCTAGATAATTATATGTCCCTACTGTTTAAGTCAAGTTTAGCTTCCTTGTTTTCTTCACATATTTATTCTATCAAAATCAATATGGTTATGAGTACACAAGACAGCTTCTGCTGAAGTTTACTACAGCTGTAGCTATCAGAATACTCTGTTACCACAATGTTAGGGGGTTTGTGGTTTTTTGTTGTTTTTGTTTGGGTTTTTTTTAGTTTCCAAAACCAGAGGCATGACATGCCATGAAAGAATTCTTTCTTGTAAACACCATCACTGAGAATTTTCATAAGAATGTGCTTAAATAAAACTGAACAGGCAAGTTAGTACTTGGAAAAAAGAGAACACATTTGCAAACTTCAAAAGCTAGATCCCAGGCCTGCTGTGAACCATGGACAAACTTACCTGCTCATTTAATACAAAATGACTCACTGACCAAGATTTCCCCCTAGAATCCTCCAGATCTATTGCTCAATAGTTTCAGTCTAGTAAGAACTATTTCTGTGATGAATTAGGTGGGTTTTTTTCCCCCTAGACACTGTACAGAAAAAAAAAGTTTAAGTGTCTGGTCACACAGTACAAAAATTACTGCTAGTAACATTTTTTCCTTTTTTTTTTTTTTTTTCCCTTTTAAATAGCATTTTACCAATCTTGAACAACAGTTTTTCTATTAATTCTAGAACTTCTTAAATCAAACCTGTTAATGTTAGATTTTTAAAACCACACAACAGCATCCATAACTCCCTGGCTAAAACCCATCCTGTGTTCATTTCTTCTCTCATTAGAGAATAGAAAGAAATAGGTTATTACAACTGAGGTGCATGATGTGTACTGTAGAGAGAACAAAAAAAAAAATCCAGCAGCACAGAGAAGAGTCTGACTTGAGCTAGGGAACATGAATGCTTAGACCTTTGCTTCTCTGTTACTACATTATTAATTACCACACTGTCCCAGATATCGGTATGAATGCACTTTGTATCTATTCCTCTCCTCATGGCAATATGAAAATCACTAGAACAGTGAATGACTGTTATAGAATGTTTCTGCTGTTATTATTCCCTGTCAGTAAAGGGCAGAATACAGGCTGTAGATTTCCTTAGCCAAAAATTATGTGTCCAAGTGTCCATGTGGATTTCATATAAATTGCTGAACCTTTGATAAACCCAAGACAACTGCCACACTGTTGGAATAGACTGGGCTGTTCCTATAGATTTTTTTTATGTGTTTTTCAGTGGAGGTCTCCACGGAGAACCTGAGAACTGGATGGTGAATAGGTCTCAGTAGGTGCCACCTTGTCACAGTACTGTGGGGTTCATTCAGCAGCATTCACTGGTCTACCACAAGCTGTGAGGAAATTTGGGTTCCATTAGTATGCTGGTGATGCTCAGCTTATTTTCTATTTTTTACCAGATCAGAAATGCCATTCTTCAGCCAAGATGCAGACATGAATGAGAACAAACTTGGCTGAAGCTGACTCTGCAATGGACAAAGGCAGTGTTGGCAGGTGGCATTGAAACATTCACATTTTTCCAGTCTAAAAAGCAGTCTCCACTCTGAGATCTTTTATCATGCAGAATTATAATGACCAAACTAGCAAAGGTGATGATGATTTTCTCTCTCTCTTTTTTTTTTTTGAGCATCAATACATGGAGACATTCAGGGAGTCTGGAGAGTCCCCACCTCTAGAATTTGCTTCAATGATAGGATGAATGTCCTATGTGCAGTGGTGTGCACAGCATCTTTTTTGATAAAACACATGTCACTGTGCTATGTTTTGTTGCTTTGGTATACAACAGGGGAGATTGGAATTGCGTATTTGGGCATGTAGATTTGCTCAGTCCATATAAAACAGCAGAATACAATAGGAGGCTACAACATTTCCTAAAGCAAATATTAAACACAATGTGTTTTTTAAAAATGGGGAAACTGATATGAATGTTTACTGAATATTATCATAGCTCTGAAGAGAGGGACCAGCAGGAAAAGGAAATTATGCACTGAATTGGAGAGAGTAGACACTGAAAACAGAATGTTCAGGCAGTGTGTATCACCACCTGTGACAGACACATAAACTATGATAGATTATAACTTTGTTATGTAAAACTTTTGTTATGAGGATTCTAAGCTGAACTCTGATGTAGTGCTAAATAACGGATAAATTCACCTACCCGGTGCTCCAGGTATGACACTCAGAGGCAAATAATTTTGTTTATCTGTGTACCTTTTGACTATGCTACCAGGTTGGTCAGTAGAGATAAACCAAATGATGGTTTACAGAGACAAAAGAGGGCTTTGGGATCATTAGAGAGCTTTCTGTAGTTTAGTAAAAGGGAACAATCTGATATCATTTCTGGCTACAGAAATTTGATATTAATGCTTGCTGAGAAGATGACAATAAAATGCTTAAGTGCTGTCTATTTATAGCTGTTTTGGTATCTTTATACTACAGTGAAAAGATTATAAAGTCTGCTCTGCTGTATGAGCCAATACACCTGACCTCCATTTCAAAATCCTAAGGAATCAAGAAAAATTTAGTAAGGTAGTCTTCAGGAAGTTATTGAATCATTGCATTCATGTGTCTTAGGCTGTGAACAAACATCCTTTTTCTAGTCAAGGGTAACTGCCTGTAGCACTCCCCCAGCTTTCATCGTTTCCTGAAAGCTACTACTTTTAGCCAATTTGTTTCAAGCAATATAAATTAGGCTAGTTTAAACAGTTAAAATAGGTGATCAAAGGTAGCCTAGCTGATTTTCCTTGCAGCAAATAAGCAATGGTCCAACATTAGAGCATTGGCAACAGAGCAGTAAGGATGGTGGGAGGTGGTAAAAAGCTGGAAGTGATAACCTCTTTGCTGGTACAGATGGATGCAGGCAAGGATGCCTGTCCACTGTTATAATATGTTCCTTTGTAATAAGTGTTAAAGTACTGGTTTTCTGCAGCACAGTTATACACTCTGAAGCATGTTCAGGTTCTTATATACAAAGGGAATTCTGCATCAAAATAGCTTTGTTTCTATTGTTATAGAAGTTTAAAAAAAAGTCTTTAAATTGCAAAGTGAATTCATATAGTGAAAAGAAAGAAGCCTTCTGGAAGGACTTTTAACTACTGTTTTATTCAAGATTTCCTCCCATTTGGGGTCTTTAATTCTTTACATATGAATAGCAGTCCCCCTTTGCCCTATGAAATATGACAGATTCCAGATAAAACATGCCAACCAAAGTCAGAAGCATGAGTTACACTGTCATATGCACCACCTATGCACAATATGGGAAAGCAGCTTTTGACAAACTAGAGTAGTTAAGAGGACAATGTAGAATTGAATTCCTAGGCAGAAATTCAATTATGCACAGAAAGGTAATCTCCATACTTGCGCACTCAGGTTTCCTTCTCTCCAGATACTGTTGCCTCCTCACATTCACAAGATTCTGATCTGCAGTGGCACCCAGCTGTTGCCATACCCTGTGGAGTTCCCCTGCCCACAGTACTGCAGGATCAAGCTCATTGTTCAGCCTCCTCTCTTTCTGCTGCGTGGCCTAACGCACCTACTTGGGCAAGGGTGTCAAAAGGATGACCATCAGGATTTTACTCACACAACTGTTCTCATAAATGATTGCATGATAATTCTGATTACACATCTTCTGATGCCTTTATTTGTCCCATCTATACTTTGCACAGAAGGCCTGGAAAAATCTGTCATTCTGACATTGTTCTAGTGCTTTTTGTAGGCTTGCCATGTTCAGCAAGGGCAGCTGTTCACCAAGCAGCAAAAATGGGTATCTGGCTATTCATCTGAGCCACTGATCTCTCTTCTGAGCTTATGAATGTAAGAGATGGAAATTTCTGGATTGGTAACATACTGTTCCTTGCCCCCACATTGCATTCATGAGACTTTTTGGCTCTGCTGTGCCCTTGCTCAAGCATTAAACAGGAATATGCTTTCAGCTGTCCTCTGAGAGTCTCATTAGGTTTTCCCAGCCACTTCTGTCAAGTTTCACATTGTTGCCCAAATACAATTGGTCTGTAACTATTTGGAGAATTTTTAACTTCTAAGCCTACATACTTTGTGTTAGTCAAATGAACACAGAGATTACAAAATCAGCTTTCCAGGCACTTTCAAAGATACTTTTTCTTATGCTAATAGAAAAATAAGGGAAGATTTGAGAAGGCTATTTTGATATTTTTCACAGAATAATCTTGAGCAAATTAAGATGTAAATTTTTCTACAGTTGCTGCTTTTGGGTGACAAACTTTTTGCTTAAGTCTTTAGATGTGTCCTGCCTCTGTTTTGATTTTCACATTTGGAGTTTTTGGGAGCACCTGCCAGCTCTGTGATCTCATTTCCTCCTTACTTCTTATGCTGACTTATCAGATTTCGGCAAGAGTCTTTTTAGCTTGCTAAGCCAACAGCAAACTAACCCAGTAGAAAAAGTGGATTTTTCACATGTTGGCTGAGTGAACCGAATCAGATGAGTCCAAGAGTCACGTCTGCACTGCTCACGAATGGTGGTGTGGGACTTCTGAGTTCTTTGTTATCACCTCCATGGATATACAACTCCTAGGACCAGAGCTGCCCTGGGAGCAGCGGGTTCCACCCTCACCAATAGCATACACAGCTCAGTAAAATCTTCATGGGTCTTATTTCCCCACAGAGCAAAGTATGACAGTGCACATCCTGGCACCAAGCTTGGCATCACAACACACTACAACAGGCAGCGCACCATCCCTGCCCAGTGAACCTCAGGCAGGGATCCTCACCAGCGGAAAAGCTTTAGTGCCAACACCACCTAGTACCTCTAGGAGCAATAATTTCTAATTCTGAATGTCTCCACTCTTAGTGATGTATGCCTCCTCCCAGTGTTTTTTGGTACATCCAGTCTTGCATCTTTTTTAAAATTAGCTCCAATGTGCCAGCTGAAGACATAATCTTTTCTTAAGACCATGTAAAAGTGATTTATAGGGACACATACCTAAAGACTCCAGAAGTGAGGCTTAAGGACATGAAAAGGACATGAGCCATGCTCATGGAAAATTCTGCTAAATCAATATGGTTCTCAGGGGAACAAAAATCTGTTCCCCTATTCTTCTTGGATGGTTAGTAGCATTTGCCACAATGGGGCTCCTGTCCTGAATAGGCCTCTGAGTACAACTAGAATACAAATAACAGTTTTCAGAGTTATTACATGCAGGGAAATTATTCTGCTGTACTAATGTGTACATTACATGTATTATTCATAAAAGAGTCCAAAAAGACTTGTTAAATGAACATCTTAAAACACAAGTGGAATGTAGATAGGCTCAATCTAATCATTTGCATTTAGAAAGAACACCACAGCATAAACACATCAGTTTGTTTTACATTGATTGCAATATTTTAAATTAAAATAATTTCTTTCATTTCCATATTCCTGTCTTCCTAAACCATTGTGAAACAGTTGTACAAGACTACCAGTGATTTCACCAGTGATACTGGCCTTTTATCAGTTAGCTAACGTGTTCTACCCACATGTTGGTGGGTAGGTAACTATTTCTGTGTAAAAAAACCAAATTGATGGAATCACTCAGAAGCATTGAAGACTATAGAATTTGGACATTAAACAGAAGCTTTCTTTCTCATGTAAAAAAGTCTCAATAACAATGCATTTTTTCAAAGCCAAAAATCTTCCATAAGCCTATGTCTTTTGCTAGCAGATTTACTCCTTGCCACTGTATCAATTAAACTAAGTAGCTGTCATCACTGTCAGAACTTTTCTAATATACATTAGAATTAATTTTATCATCATGTTATATGAGCTGTTCCCAAAGGTGACTAGTTTGTAACACTGAAGTGGCAGAAGGCAATGCAGAGGCTACAGAGGGGTTAACCTTGACTTTGGAGAGGCTACTGTACATGTCTGTGACAGATAGGAAAATGAAATTAGTAACTTCACCGATCAGCTAACACCTTACCCACAAAACATACCCCACTGCTTACTTCTCAAGAGGTGTTTTTAATTACTTATGTGCAAAGTATCCAGGTTCAAAGATGGTCAGCATACAGTGCTTTCAGTAATGGCATCTCGTGAGTCGTCCTTTCTCAAGGCTCTGTGCGTTAACTCTACTCAGATGATGATTTACTGAGATTTGAAGGCTATTATCCATTATCTACCGGTCCTTTTTCTTCTAAGGTACAATCAGACTACTTGGAAACTTGGCAAATCAGCCTACTTATTAGGGAGCCAAATTCAACATAATCAAACTCAACCTCTATCATAGAAGGGACAGCTTGCTATGTGAATCTTGCAGGAAAGCATCCGTGCACTGAGGTCCGCTAATTAGCTAGCTGATTGTCATCTGCTTTTCACCAAAGCAGTTGTAATTCAGTAACATCATATATACATATATTATGCAGTTCACACTCACCTTCTGGGCATGAAAGAAACCAGGAAATCTAAAATCTGACAACAGTATAGTAGTCAGAAGCTATGTCACTGATCAGCAAGCAAAGCTGTTAAGTGGGCTAATGTTTCTAGTGCACTGAGCACTACAACAGCAGACAAAACTCTTGAGGTGAAAGTCCACAAACTGGTCAGCACTCATGAAGGGTACTAAGTACTCCCAGCTCCCACTGATTTCAAAAGGAAATCTGCAGGCCCTTTGTTACCCTTGCTGTTGCATGATCTACTCTGAACAACTTTGTTTTCACCATCTGGCAACTGAACTCTTGATTCTTTGTTTGTGCTTTCCAGGCTGTCAGATTTAATATGTCTGTTGTTTAATGATCCCATCCTCACCTTTAAGTTTATGGAGAATTTTTCTGTTCTAATCCCAGCAAATATAACAATCAAAATCCCTACATTTCTACTCCTAGAAGATGAGACCTCATTTAGCAAGACAGACAGTCCTTTTGGAAAGATGTCATACTTTCAACTTATAAACCCCACAAATTTATAGTAAAATTTAATGTTGCCCATTTTTGTTGAATCTTCTCCACTAAAGCAGATCCAGTTTGCTTTGCAAAGCAAACTTGGCTTCAGCACACTTTCACTGTGCTGCCCTGTTAGATTCTGTTGAACGGCTCCTGGTGACAGAACACAAGACTGTTTCATTAACCATCCACCATCAAATCTAATTACATGTGAAGAGTTTCAACAGCTCATTCATGGTTCAGTTAATTTATGATAAATTTCTCCCCAATGAGATATCACAAGCAGAGATCAAAGAAACTCCAGAGAATGATTTCTCATATTCATACATTTGTGAAGCTGGAAGGAATCTAAAGAGAATGAGCAAAGGCAGCTGATGAATTAAGACAATTTGCACTTCCAACATGGAAAATAGTTATAAAATAAAACTCCATCCTGACTAGGAAAACAGTGTCATGGGGAAAAAGCCTATTTTGAGTCAAAGTACAGTTTTTATCATCAGGAACACGTTCACAAAAAGGCTTTGACTGACTGGGAGACTGAAACTCTTTGTTCACAAACCAAAACCATCATGGCCAACATAAGCATCCCTGGGTTGTTCTAACCTGGTGGAACCCTTTGTCTGTCTGTCCCTGGCTTTCAGTTTATTCTACTGACAACTCCTACTTAGTGCAAATTACTGGGAGACACTTTTTGGATCTGTAATTCCAAACTTTCAAATACTACTTGCAGTTCATACATTTATTTGTTTTCCCAATTGTTTCACAATAGGTTTTAGCAATCTATAATTAAGACATATTAACTGAAAAAAATTATGTGTGCTTTCAGGTGTCCTAGAAAATAGCTATACGTATTTATAGCAATCATACTATAATCGATTTTGGAACATAGAGATTTTGCTCATCAATTTCTATCTACTCAAAATAAGGAAAGCAACTTCATTCTTCACAGTTTGGTTCATGTCATTATGCAACTGACAAACAATAAAAATAAATCTAATTAAAAAAATAATCCAACTGAAAGTGAATGTTAAAATTTCCTTCAATATGACAGACTGTTGTTAAAGCCCAAACACCTAGCACTACAGGAGCAGACATAACAGATCATATCAGAGACACTCTAAAAATCTGGTCAGAGAGAAATCAATACCAAATAATCCAGAAAAAAAAAAAGAAATCCAGGAAATGAGTGGTTGGTTTATGCCCTGAAGAATGAGGCTTTGTACTTATATACTTTTATCCCCTAGTTTAAATTTGGATTTTCTCCTTCCTCCCAGTTGCCTTCAGTGAGCAGTTTTCAGATGACCTGTAAAACTGGGCAAAAAAATATATGCAGCATAAAGGCTGATCACAGAATTTTCAGAAAGAGTCATCTTACCAGTTCATGCTTTATCTTAACCAAGACTTCAAGTGAGCAGATTTAAAATCTTCTGGGTCAGAAGGAAGGAGGAAAGGAGGAGAACAGACTTCAGAAGAGCTAGATGAAAGGGTTAAAGAATAAGCTATCAAGGAACACAGAAATCCAAAGAAAACAAATAGCCCAATCCTATAAGGCGCCAAGTACTTGCAACACCCATTGAAATGAAAGGTAGTTGACAAATAATTTCTTGAAATCATGTCCAAAGGAACAGTCTCTGCCTTTCTGTGAGTGATACACACAACAAAGGGTCTAGACATCCTTTTTAAAAAGCAAAACAAACAAAAAACCAACCAAAAACCCCAACAACAACAAAACACCCACATGTTTCTCTCTTGCTTTTTGCCCTTGCCCTTCTATGGGTATCTGAATTTTTACATTTCTTTTTTCATACAGTAGCATACAAAATGACTAAAGAAAGATGATAAACAAATTTTATCTATCGACCAACCACATCCTCCAGCTTTATTCAGATTAGTCTCACTGAGATGAACTGGGGAAGATTCCAGCAGACCCAGAGGATTCTTCCAGTTCTAGCATCTCCTATGGCTTTCTCCTCCTCTGCCCCTGTGAAGCCAGCATGTCCCTTTCATCCAGAGATCCAAACCATTATGGTGCTAAGCGGCATAAGCTAGCAAAGGTTATTGAAAGCACAGCTCTCACAGCTCTTTTACTGGATGCTCAAGATACCACAGTATTAAAAGATATAAAAGATATCTTTTTTCCTCCTTGTGTTTCAGCACTGGGTTGAAGGGTGTCAATTATTAGACTTTAAGTGGATCGTGCACTCATTTGTGTCTCCAGAACGATGTTTACATTAACAAACATTTTTCAAGTAGGCAATGTCTCTTAAACAGTAAAATGCTTTATAGATACAGACACTAAGCCACAGCAAAAAGAAAGCTATAGATACTCAGGAAAGAGCAAGAACATCCTTTTGCAGCTCAAATCAGCAGTCGTCATTGCTTATACTGTGAGAAAGATTCAGAAAGAAACTAGCTTAATCACCCTGTAGATACAAGCATTTTCAAGGTTATCCAAACTACTGCAGCTGTTCTGTTAGCATGACCTTCACCTGCATTAAGAAACATGCTCAGGGCCTGTAAAAAGAGTTCAGCAATGCATGGATGCACAGTGAAGATTTAGAAACATTCACAGACATTTTACGTAAATGGTCTCTGAATATCAAACACTTGACCCTTCTAATACAAATGTCCAAAGTAGTACTTCATTCATATGAAATGCTGTAATAATGAGGGGAATGTCATATACTTAATCAAGTACATATAAGCATTGTAGCATTTATAGAAGCATTTAACAATTGTGTATAGATTATATAAATCTATATATGCTTGTGTGTGTACACACTTTACACAACACTAAGCAGGATAATTATACAAATTACATAACTATAATGGATAATTATGAGCCAAATTGTACTCTAACATATCATTAGGTACTACTTTACTGCCCTCTAATACATATTTACTGCTACTGGTTTCCAGATTTTTAGATTTGGAACAACCTCAAAACCTACACTTTAAGTCACCAGGAAACAAAACAAGTATTTCTTTCTCTCCTCATCCCAAATTTGGAATTTTACACCCAAACCTCAAATACTACCAGAGGCCCAGAAACAGAGTTCTCACTGTCCCTGCAGTAGCAGGTTAAAAGTCCAGCAGTGCCCTTGCAGTGCTGCCAAGAGGCAGCTTTATCTCATTTGAAATTGAGATTTAAGGCTTTGAACGGGGCACAAATCAGCTGCCTAGCCATCTAACTTACTGGACTTTAGCATCATGACTTTTAAAATATATTTTTGATCATGTTGTACATCTTGTCTCTATGACTGGAATCAGTGTGCAAAGGTGTTGGGTAAAAGGGATAAAATTCCTAATAAAATATTTATACGCAGTTAATCTTTTTAATGACTTTTTGCACTGTATGATGCATATGGTATTAAGTATTCCACAAAATAATATCTTGCATAATAGTTTTCAGAGGACTCCTGGAAAGGCCTGCAGAGATCAGTGGAAGCTTTGCCAATTTTGATATGCCAGGAAATCTTCGTAGGACACCATCGCATGACCGCTTTTAGTAAAAGACAGAGTTGTATTAGAGCACTAGACAAAAGTACTCAAGAAATTTTTGCAAACTGTGGCTCAAGCAATAGCAATTGTTATGATCTGGACTCAGTTCACCTATACAATGAAAATTGTAACAAAAACTTTATGACAGCAATAATCAAAACTCCAACACTGGTCAAGTATACAGAATCTACTTTAAAATACGTCCACAGTGAATTTTTCTTCCTCTTTAAGAGTCTAATGTAAAAAAAATTCAGTGTTTAAGAAGCTGCATTTCTAGACATAATTGCATGGAGATAACTTTTGTAAACAGGGTGTACTGCAAAAGTTTTAAAATAAACAACTACAGGCATCTACTGTAAAAGATGAGTTTGGAGAAATTTAGGATACACTTAAAATGATCAAAGCTTTTGGATACCATATCAGTGAAGCCATCAAACTCTTGCTTAGATGAACACACCTAGTGATTGTCAAAGCAAACAGTTCCTATGTGCTGCAAAAACAGGACTTCCCCTCAGCTATTTTGGTTTACTAAGGCTTTCAGACAAAACCAGTAAAAACAAAACAACACTATATAAAAATATATAAAAAAAAAAAATCAAAGGACACAATGGAAAAATACAGGACCATATCTGAGAGGCAAGAGAAAATGACATGAGAAGAAAGGGAGGAGAGGATGATTAAAGCAAAATATAGCTCCCAAGAACATATCCTTAATTTTTTTCCCAATATTTCCTCTAAAATACAGATTTCTTGGAAGTACAAAAATTTTAAGGGATCAGATGCCAAGTCACCACTCACACTGAGACCTTTGGATGCTTAGTTCTATTCCTTGAAATGAATAAAGGCCACTTTGGTAAATGGGGATTTAACTACCCTCAAAAACAAGGCAGATTCCCACACTTAACCAACAGGTTACCCGGTGCTGGAGAGCCACCCCATCGCTTTGTAAGTGCTACTACAGTCCTAAGGCTAAAACTCATTGAAATCCCCCCCATTCCCGCCCCCTCCCCCCCCCTTTCCACTACAACATCATCTTCTGTGCACCACTGACCACTTCGTTTCCCACTGCCTTTCTGCAAACTGAGACAGGTGTTTGTGTTTTTCTGAGTATCAGAATGGTGGCTAGCATAAATACTCACAAGGGAAGTTTATGAGAATAGCTAGTACCAAAAATTCAAGTAAACCTACAATTCACTAACTTCCCTGTGCAGACAAGGCTGCCTGTGCATATGAACTGTGCCTGCGCTTGCACCCACCAGCTAAGCTCTGCCTTCCAGGGAATATAGCTATTATGCAGCAGTTTGGCCTGGAGGGTTGTCCCATGGTCCAGCAAGTGAGTTTCATTCAGTAATGCCTTTCTATGCTAATATTCTCAGGATTCTAATCTTTCTATCTTCTCAATCTTCTAAGTTCCCTGTTACTTTTTTTCCTGAGTTTCAAACACGTGTTCATGCTGCATATACTTAATTTCTCTTCATCCTATGGAATGCTGTGATCCAGCGGTTATGTTTAATTTCTGAAATAGCAAGTTGGCACCAAACAAGTGATTTCACTGCAAGATCACACAGCAAAAAGAGGAAGGCCATAGGAAGAAAACTAACTTCCAGCACAGCTATTCTAAAATATAACTCCAAAAATGTCATATCTTTTGCAAGACTGTCTTTTTTTAAATCAAAATTTACACCTGTCATGGTAGTGTCAGTACATGTGAAATGATTCCAAGGGATATTGACATAAGTAACAGAGATTTTCTCCCGGTCCCTTAGACATAAAATTGAAGAAAATAATGCTCTGAATCACGATGTTACAAGCAAGTACGTGTAGTTTTGAGTCCTTTGATCTGTATTTCCTGTTTAGCTCTTGTCCACCTCTTCCAGAGTAAGAGCTGACTTGACTTTTTACTAGAGCTGAACAGGAAAATATTTTCATATCCCAAGAACATTTTCCAGCCGAAACTTCAACAACAAAATACAAATCAAAGCTTCAAACATTTC
The DNA here is from genome assembly GCF_000687285.1 of Phaethon lepturus. NCBI lineage: Eukaryota > Metazoa > Chordata > Aves > Phaethontiformes > Phaethontidae > Phaethon > Phaethon lepturus. The sequence goes on along the minus strand of NW_010543999.1, from coordinate 81,751 downwards.
AACATAAATTAGCCTAAATATGCTGTTGATCAATTCTGATTTCAACATTATTTTTTTAAATACTAAAAATTAACAAATATTTCCAGACAATTAATAATTTTGACAACAGCAAAAATTAACACTGATAACTTGGATGTAAAGAGGGAACAAAAAACGTTTTCAACTGGAATATTTTTAAAAACCTTATGTTTTTCACAGGTTGTCTGTGTTTCAAAGAAGAGTCAAAATCTAAGTCAAAAGTAATGCTGGGTAGCTCTACATCAAACATAAGAGTGGCTGTAGTGGATGAAACCCCAGGTCCATCACGTTCAGCCACCTGAAGTCATGGCCAAAAGCAGATGCATACTTAGCAGGGGAAGTTTAGATATACATATAGCACTTCCCCCATCAACTCTCCCAGTCATCGACTATTTTCAGTTCACGGATCTCCTAAGTGGTGGTGGGTGGTGTCTATGTGTTTAATAATCCTCATTGGATTTCTCTTACATAAACACTTCCAGTTTCCAATTAACCTTAAATAAATGCTTAATACCCACATCACACCCAGCAAGCAATTCCACAGATTAAACTACATGTCTCGAGGAGAACCATTTCATCATCTTTTGCTATCAGATTATTTTTTTACCAAAATAATCCTTACACCTTGTACTGGGAGAGATACACAAGTGATCCCCCCCTCTGTTTTCTCCATGTCATTCATTATTTTATAGACCTCTATGCCACATGGCACTCTTAGTTGTCTTATCTCCTAGCTGAAGATTCCTAATCTATTTAGTTTCACATTTGTCATTATTCATTTGCCCCTTCCTCTATCTGATAACATCATACAAACAAACATATAGTCGCAAACTGACTGGATGAAATTTCTTCTTTTTGCTTTCAATATCAAGAAAAGGGACATTTAAGCTCCAAATCAGGCATCTAAATACCTTGGCAGAAACTCTGGCCATTTGAATGGAAGCATTTTCATGAAGGGCAAAAGTTTGGTTGTTTTTTTTTTTTTTTCAATATTTATCTACTTTTAAACCTTACTTGAAATTGTGAAAGTTTTGGTTAGGTAACAGATGGAGGAGAGATGATTATTCCTTGACATTAATTTATAGTAACAATTTGAGATCTAGATTATGTGTTAGTCCAAAGCATTCCTGGAAAGATACTGTAATAATTTTCCAGTATTTTTGTTCATAAATTCAGATTAGGTCAGATGAAACCATTGGGATAGTAATTTCAATTTAGCAGTTATGCATTGCACAAGTAGCACTTAAACGTTCATATTTAGAAGCATTTTACTTCAGATAAGGAAACTAAGGGGACAGCATATTTGTTAACCCATAAATAATGCAAGCTGTTCAACAGCTGTGTGGTTGGTGCCTCCTTGTACACCCTTTTCAAGAGAGAAGACAGAGATCTGGATGTACTGTTCTGCACAGGGCATCAGCCCAGAACCCAGCAGCTGAGCTCTAAACGAAGAGGCACTGTTGGTTTCTTTGCGCACTAGTTTCCCTGTTCTTTGCAACAACAGTCCCACAAGCTTATTGATTACAGTACTTAAACTCACATTTTTAATGGAGAACTAACTAATATGTTTAAATTATGCCACAATGAAAAATAGAAAAGAGGAAAAAGTTATCTACCTAACGTAATCAGACAATAAACAAGATATCAAGCTTTTAAGAATCAGCATTCTTATTTGAAGTTTTCACCTGATATAAAAAGACAAAAGGAACAGTTAACAGTTTGGAGGCTAGGTGTTACTTCTTTGCCTTCTGTTCTAACCGTCACTTCAATACTTGATTCTAAATAGAGGAAATGTGAAAAATAAGGTTTGAAGTTTCACACAGTAAGGAAGGGTTTTACAGGGAAAAGAAAGATTAAGAGAGTAAGGCACAAGGATCAAAAAGAGGTGATTCTTTAGGGAATTTTTAGGCAACCCAGTGCTCAAAACAAACAACAGAAACACAGATTTAGCAAGAAGAGGAATAAAAATATGTACTCTAATACATGTAAATAATAATCAGGTAATTTAGAGAAAAGCAAAAGGATAACCTACTAGTTTTTGTCTCTTAAAGACACTGGATTTATTTCTCCCTCTTTTGAAACCATTAAATACAAATGCATTATTTGATAAGTGACTGAAGAGATATGTCTCTGAATAGTTGAGACACACAACAGCAAGCGGAAACCAAAACATGATATTTAATCTGCTTCATCATTTTTTCCAAGTTTTTTTAGCAAGACCTTTGTTTTGATGTTCTCATTTTATTCTACAGATCCCCAAATGCTCTCATTTAAAGCACTCTGAGGAACTGAAACTGATTGTATCTCTCTCTACCCAAATGCTTTCAAGAAAGGTAATTTCAAATAAACAGCAGCAGGAGGTACATAAGTAGAGAATTTAAAATGAACTGAGAAGGGTCTCAAATTATTTTTATATAAGCAACTTCTAAGAGTAGGTTGCACTCCTTTATGTCTTAGACCACCAAGCAAACAAATTGTTCTAAATCATGATCTGTACTGAATACTCTGAATATATTTTACAGTTCTTCTATACGCCGTGAATTCAATGCAAGGTATTTTTTCAAATTACTTTTCCTTTGGAAAACTTTCTAAGTAAAAAAAAAAAAGGGAGAAATATCATTTAGGTTTAAACTCCTTACCAACATGTTATTAACTTTTTAAAAATCATGGTTCTGCTATTACTGAACAAGACATTACATTCTCTGCTTTCTCTAGTTCCCTGCACATAGAAATTAATTATGAATAGAAGTAACCAGAAAATGACAGGGATATGGATCTCTGCTAACCGTTCTAACATTGTAGTTGCTAATCACAGCTCCAAAATTTTGCAGGATTTTCAGATTTAGGAATCCTTTAGCATGCCTGTTCTAATAGTCTACTGTTTCTTTGTGTCATTCTGTGTCAGTTGCAGTAAATAGCTTTCCCTAGAAAGCACAGTTTAGAGGTTATGACAGGCACTGCTAAACAAAGTAAAAGGTGTTAGTGAAGAGGATTTTCCACATCCAACAGGAACACTGACAACTATGCTTCTGTCGAATTGAGACCTGAACGCTTCCATGTCATTAGCTCTTCTTTTAAGTGATTAAAAAAAAAAAAATCTGGCTCTTGGAAATGAGGGGATCTGTGATATATTCCACTTTCCATGGCCCAAACAAAAATCATTATTATGTTACTGCCTTTGCTCAATTCCACAACAGAATTCTCTTATTCCGGGGACCACAATAATTGTGTCACTTGTTTCTTAAACGTGTTGGATACTGGTCACACTGAAATAACATCATACATAAGCACCCTTTTGGAAACATTTCCATGTATGAAAAGCAGTAAAAGCCACTCAAAAGATACAGGAGATTTATTAAGGCTCAGACAAATCCACTCAGAAGCATGAAGGGAGACTGCAGTAAGGGTCAGAAGACAATCAGAAAAAATATATTGTGTCTCAGTCATGTGGTGTGTATGCATGCTTATGTGTAGGATTTTTAAGTATATTTAGCATACCAGCAGCCCAAAGTTCAGCTTCCATTCAGGTTTACTTAATTAATATTTCAATTGCCTGTGGATTAAGTGAGTGCAAGTGAAACATCCTCTTCAATCCTCTTCAGTAAGACCTTATTGAGAAGCTCTTCCTGTAGAGTTCCATGACAGGAAGAAGGATGCTGAACATTATTTTTCTTAGCCAGAAAAGCTACTTTCCTTAATTGGGAATGCCAATTTTAATAATTTTTTTTATGCCATACTGTAAGATTAATTTAAAATGTATGACTTAATAAACATTAAAATCTTGCTTTTAACATTATATAGTCCTGCTACACTTTGTCCTCATTCCTGACACACCTTCAGGCAAATTTTGTGGTATAAAGCAGGTATTTTGTAGTTGCATTTTTATGCCAAATCAGACATGATATAGAAAGGAATATAGTTAGACCCTGGATCTCTCCCCCAAAAAAGTATATGATATTTCATGGTTTGAAACCCTGGCCAGTGTCCTTTGTCTAGTTTCCATTCACAAGTCTTACAGCATTACTGTAAATTTCAGAAGAGACTCAAAAAACTTCACAGTTAAGAAAACCATATGCCTTCTCATCTTTTGTCGTGATTCAATCACAGAATCACTAGGTTGGAAAGGACCTTCAAGATCATCAAGTCCAACCATTAGTCCAGCGCCACCATGTCCCCTAAACCATGTCCTGAAGCGCCACATCCACATGTTTTTTGAACACTTCCAGAGATGGCGACTCCACCACCTCCCTGGGCAGCCTGTTCCAATGCCTGACCACTCTCTCAGTGAAGAAATTTTTCCTAATATCCAATCTAAACCTCCCCTGGCGCAACTTGAGGCCATTTCCTCCTGTCCTATCACTAGTTACTTGGGAGAAGAGACCAACACCCTCGTCGCCACAACCCCCTTTCAGGTAGTTGTAGAGAGCGATAAGGTCTCCTCTCAGCCTCCTCTTCTCCAGACTAAACAACCCAGTTCCCTCAGCCGCTCCTCATAAGACTTGTGCTCCAGACCCCTCACCAGCTTCGTTGCCCTTCTCTTGACACACTCCAGCACCTCAATGTCCTTCTTGTAGTGAGGGGCCCAACACTGAACACAGGATTCAAGGTGCGGCCTCACCAGTGCCGAGTACCGGGGCACAATCACTTCCCTACTCCTGCTGGCCACACTATTCCTGATACAGGCCAGGACCAAGTTGGTCTCCTGGATAAACCTGCTTCTACAGGTAAACAGAAGATCTAGTTCAAATAATATACGTTTATTCCATATGGAATTATCATTATTATTACTATTTGCAAGATCTCTTCTTTTTAGAGCAAAAAGGTTTCTTATTATTCTTCACATGTTTCTTTCATTTTAAGTTTGAGCTTGCATTATTAGAAGCACGACAGACATAATCTAAACCAATAAACACTAACAATGCAAATAATAATAAAATACTAATAGTGAAAATAAATAACTGAACTATTAGCATGCACATCCCAATGCGCATTGCATTCAGATGGCTACTAGACCTACTACCAGGTATGTAGAGGTCTCCTTTGTTTTTGAAATCCCAATTTAAAAAAAAGTTTCATTTTGTTCAACTGTGAATCACTCTTCTGGTTTTACTTCTCAGTAAGAAAACACGATTATCTTGGGTCAAATCTAAAAGTGTTTTGGTTTGTCTGCCAAAACTAACCTGAAAATGTTTTACAAGAAACTGTGCTACTTAGTTATAAAACTAAGTGGTATTTACAAAGTCAGCCTTCAGTTACAGTCTTTACTGCACCTCATAGAAACATCATTAACACAAAAAAAGGAAAGGTAAAGGGCTGAATCTCCTCCAGGGTATCAAGAAGTCACAACAACATTTCTTGCCCTTGATTACCATGCTGCTCTGCATGAAGCTAATTTAGGATAGCACATGGATCAGTGTGGCCATGTTGCATTGCCTTTCCTGAAAGAATTTATGTTAGAGTAGGAAATTAAGTCAGCAACTCACACATCTGGGTTAAGTGCTAATTTTCCAAAGAGAAACTCTTTGGAGTTTCAGAAAGATCTTGGCATTCCCAGCTGCAACGGCACAGGAACATTTTTAGCAGTTTTATTTTGCTGTTTTTGTAAACTGACATATGAAACTTTGCAATTCCCTTCGATCATGTCACTGAGTCACTGGCATGACATTTTTAGCAAGAGTCTGTTGCAGAAGTCAAGCTCTTCAGACTCTATTTCCTTCTCCAAGACATTACATGGATTAACAGATTGAAGTAGTTCTTTGTCTAATAACACAACAGATTCTATTGGAACTTCTAACTTTTGACAGCCATAAAGAAGTTCAAACTGTATTTTTAATTCCCTCTTACTGGCAAGCCAAAAGCTCACTCATTAAAGCACCACAAGCACTTCAGTGAATGTATAAAGAAAACAGCTATTTATTAGACTTGTTTTCTGTAGTATGTACAAACAATATGGAGAGTGACAGAGCGCCTTTGCATTGCACAAACACTGAGTGAAAAGAAAATGAAAACAAGGCATAAAACAAAGAAAGGATGTGTACAATGGAACAGGCACAAGTTACTTTTTTTTTTCTTTTTGTGCCAAAAATAGAACACAATGCTTATCTTTGTGTAGAGACTACACACCAAAGCCTGAATAAACTGGAGGGTAAGAATATCAACATCATTAAAACTCTTTCCAGTTTTCAGTTCTTTATCTAGATTCACTTTCTCTTAATATTACTTTCTTCAGAAACTGAGTCCTCTCCCAGAAAAAAAGTGTTTGTAAGTAGACTTTGTAATGAAGAAATGATCAGACTTAGTCCCAGCTAGCTACAACAGTTAAAAGTGCCACTAAATAAAAAAATGAAACACTGAAGCTAAGAATTTTGACAACCAAATGTTCACTAACTTTGAGGCTTTTGAAATTCCAGTTGTAAATGGCTGAACAACTTTATGCAATAATGTTTCCTAGCTGTGGAACATAACATTGCCTGGAGTGACTTGGAATCTGCAATAATTAGCAACAAATAGAAAACAGTGCACATCCAGTGCAGTATAGTTTGTGAGTTTTCTTACCAGAATTGCCATTTACTTAATCAAATTAAATATGCTGTTTGTATAATGTCTTATCATTATACTAAAATAAAACCTTGAATAAAGTTTGTAATAAGACTGACATGTGGCAAAAATACAGTCTGATCTAAACCCAGCATGCTTTCACATTAGGGTTCTTTGTATTGTGCGTTATAAGACACTATTTCTGTGAATATATAAATACGGGAGTTTCCCATTACTAAATACACTTGTGGGATAAAGGCTCACCTGTAAATATATCAAAAGTACCTTATAAATTAGCAAAATGTTATCAAGACAACAATGTCATAGAACCTCAGGATGCATGTGCAGATATAATACAGAAATGAATATGCTATTATTTTAGAGGTTTTCTGAAAACATCTATACACATGAGTTGTAATGAACAAAAGAAGTTGTGTGCTGACTTAGAAGATAAAATAACAATATCATATTTCTAACATTAACATTATATTAAGGAACTTTTATGCAAGAAAAATAAAAGAACTAAAATTGAACTAACATGAGTTCTGTTCCAACACAATAATTTCCATTTATTTCTCAGTGAATAAAATACTTCATTTTCACCTCCAAGAATATTTCATTATTTGTTAGGTCTAATTAAAACAAATGCCTCTTTCCTGACCATTCTAGTGGTACTGCTAAGCAGGTGCTGCAGCTTGAATTGGTATCTCCTGAACTTGGTAACAAGAGCTATGCACACTGTTCTGTATGTGGTTAATAAGTGCCTTAACTCATTGGTACTAACATTCTCTCTTCCTACCAAAAACATTGATGCATCCTGGAATTATATTTTCCTTTCTCACAGCCAAATCACAGCGGTGACTCATAGTCAGTTTTGCTATTGATTACTACAGTCAAGTCTTTTTACCCTTGTGTCACTTCCAATTTATGACCTCCATTTATCAAGAAATTCTTATCAACTGTATGCCCTTGCACTTCATAATATGAGATTTCTACTTGTTTCTGTTGCTGTATTTTCAAGGTCATCTAGCTCTTACATTTAACTTTTTGGTCTCCTTGGTATTAGCAAATGCCTCCCAAATGTTCTCAGTCTTGTACCCTTCCTGCCTGCTTCGATAATGAAAATATTAAAACAAGATTAGCCAAAAAACATCCCTCAAAGAACTCCATTAGTAAACTCTCTCCGCCCTAAAAGTTTGCTTCGCTACACAAAGAGCTGTAATTTCTCATCTGTCTAGTTCATCACACCCTAAGTTTTCTTCTACTAATCCTAATTTTTCCTAGCCTAAGTAAGAATTTATTATATGGATTATTTTCAGATAAATAAAATAAACAGTCTGAAGTCTTATTAGAAAGAAACAGCAGGCTTGCGTGTCACAATGTGCTTTTTGTAAGCTTCTGCTTTATTTCATTTTCAGCAATTTCCCTATATTCATATTTTTCCTTCTAAGCTCATAATGTTGTTAAGACTACAGTTCACCCTGCCCCCACTTTCTTAAATACAGATACCATCCCAGGTACTTAATAGACATTTCTGAAAATGTTGTCCTATATGTATCAAGCTAGTTTCTCTAAAAACAAAACCACCAAAAATATTACAACTAGAACAAGAACATTTCATCTTGCTTTTTTAGAGAAAAAGCATAATTTATGATGTGGTCTAATAGTTTTAAGCAGCCATCTAAGTCTCTAAGCAGAGTTATAACCCTGAATAAAATGGTTATTTTAGTGTAACGATGCCTGCTCAGCAACTACTAACAAACACACATTAGTAAAATATGCCCTGCAGAGTCAATAGCCTATGAATGTGCTTCCCTGTGCATGCACTAACATTGTAAAGTCACAACATCTGTACTGTGTTTTTAAAACACTTACGCATTCTATAAGGGCCCATAGCAATAGGTCAACATTTCCCATCTAATTGCTATTGTTCCAATAGATGGACTCAAAGGCACATCTAGACCATGTCAAACCGAGAGAGAGAATTTTTTTGACCCAAAGTGTACAGCTTAGGCCCACCTGGAGTAGGCAGCAATTATACATAGCTGGAGTTTCAATCTTACTAGTTTACTTTGTATTATAACCTGTGTTTCACCAGTAACTTCTTCAGGTTTTAGATTCCATCCTATTATGACTGTTGTTATGAATTTCATTACAGAGGCACTGGGATCACAGAGTCAGCACGCTAGAACAAAGAAAGATCAGCAAAACTTAGAAACCAAATTTCGACTTTATACAGATACAACTGAAGAAGGCTGCCAGATTTTCTTTAATCAGTTGGAGACTCTTGACAAATGCAGTTTCAATGCCTCTCTTCCTCTGGTGATGATAGTCCATGGTTGGTCGGTATGAACTCACATTTTGTTTTTAATTCAAACTACATCTAATTTGATACACTTTCCTCCTCATTATGCTACTGCCAAAAGTAACTTCAGAAGAAAGGTTGTGATCAGAAAGATGGTGGATTTCCCTAGTAGCAATCATGGCTAGAAATAATAAAAAGTGGATATTCACCATTGAGATTCTGAAGGAACAGTCTACGAGCAGTTTTTCACATGGGAGTCCCACGCCAAGGATTAGATTCAGCCCTGGTTTAAAGCCAGCAGATTTCGAACAAGTAGCTGACAATGCGCTATGCCTCTGGAGGACTGAATACCAGTTTCATTTCTCTGATGTGTACACCGTCAGATATTTACAGACTTATTGAAAAGTGTGCACAACCTCCCCACATCTCACAGATACACCTTTGAAGAGAACTTCTCTATAAGTCCCTTGAGCTGAAAATGAAGCCTTCAATGTCAATGAATTATCGCTGAACTGCTTCCAGTTAAACAGTAACAAAAAAATCCACCATGAAAATCCCTCAAAAGCATACCAGTATGAAGAGTGACTTTTTATCAGCTTCTCAGTTGAAAAAGAAACAAAAGAAAAGGCAGAATAAGAAATGATGTCATTTTAACAGATCTTTGTTTCTCACAGAACCAATTTCACCATGTAAGGTGGTAAAATGGATGTTTCTTACACATTTGCAAATATGCAGAGAAACTTAGAACACCCTTGATGCATGTAACTCTCAAACAACATCAGAGCAGACTTTGGATGAAATATTCCCCTAGATTACTTTAGATGAGCCTCCCAAATAAGAATTTGTTCAAAACCTATACCCTTCTCAAAGAAAAACCATGGATCTGAAGCTGCTGCCATTGAAGTTTATAATTCATACTTAATTTGCACAGCTGTTGGGCTCTTAGAGGAAACCCAGAACTCAGACTCCCAAATTCTGTTAAAACACCAGAAGAGATAAGGATGGTCTATCAACTGAGGAAATATGTGCAAACAGAGCAACAATTAAATCTGATAGATTATATAGTAATTCTGGTCCACCAAATCAGAAGCGGTCTTTGATGCTTGTAAAGAAATTGTGACCAGGTCCTTAAAAAAAGAATGAATTTTAAAAAAGCAGCAGATCTGAAAGATGGAACAGCTGTAGATGGTAAATGCCCACTGGTCTGCAACCCTCCAGCTTCCCTCCCTCTCTAACCCTTTTAGCTTAAATTTACAATGACAGCTGCTCTTGAATGAAATCAGAAGTTTTCTGGGCATTTCTGTCTTCCTTTTTAATCAGTAATATCAATTATCTCAGGAAGAGTGAAAATATTTAGGGACATAATTTTACTGATAAAGAGTTCATATTACAAGACAAATTATTATATATATTATTATATTGATTCTTAATTTTTTGCCCACCAAAACCCAAAGATTGTCAGCACTGAAGCATGGTGAAGCCCCTAAAATCTAGTTCTCAGCATTAAGCCCTCCTCTGCTTATGTTTTTTGTTCCCCTGAGCTTTTCACAAGAAATATCTGTCAGAGACTGCTTTCCCTTGAGACTGTTTTTTTCTTTTTTTTTTTTTAACAAAACAGGTGGATGGGATGTTAGAAGGTTGGATTTGGAAAATGGCAGCAGCTCTGAAGTCTCAGCATAGACAAATTAACGTGATCATTGCAGACTGGCTTACATTTGCTCACCAGCACTATCCCATTGCTGTACAGAATACACGGTACATAGGACAGGAGATAGCAGACTTCCTGGAATGGCTGGAGGTAAGAGCCCCCCAGATAAACACGTTTCCCTGGAATAGACCTATTTACCTGTTCTTAGGCTTGCACCACCTTTTTGAAATACCATGCTGATTAATGCTGTTCATTTCAATCACTTATGTTTCTTTAACACATTGCAAATTTTTCCTCCATAAACTTTCATATGACTTCATAAAAAACTTTCACCATGCAAGCAAAAAAACCCAAGTGGTCTTGTTTATCAAAATATCTTGATATATCTTTAGAGGTGAGATAATTTCAGGCTAGCTTTTCAATTAGCCTGCGTGCAGACAGCTGACACAGGCCTACACTTTGAAAGCAGACACACATTACTATTTGCAAGTTCAGTAAAATGGGTTTATGTTATCTGTGCTTAATTTCTGCTTTTAATGCAGAATTCAAGCATGACATTGTGTCTGATTTTTGCCTCAGTTCACCAAAGGTTATTCTAAAATAATGGCTTAGAGATCCAGAATGTATAGGGAGACCTTTTAAGAGGACAGACATGCCTGAAAGAGCAGATGACATGGAGGCAGTAATGAGTAGAGCCACACTTAATGTAGTGACTACTCATCAAAACTCCTGCTACACAGGACCTGTGGCCATGGCTGGATTGAAAAGGCTGCGCACAAGTCTGCAAGGGATCACCGGTCTCCAGCACTATTTAAGAAGAGGCAGAAAGCAAACACTAGAATAAGTATCACTCATACAAACCAAGCATGCTATGCAATGCTCATTTCACCTATCTCTAGTACTAATTTAAGCTACCTAATTTGAAATGAAATTATACTTCTGAACCTCACAATGAATTTTTGAATACATTAATTTAAATACAGTGAGGCCTAAGGTGGAAGGGACATATACTGCAAAGCTGAAAGATTTGTAGCAAATCCTGTTGAAGGGCTAAGCTGCTTTCAATAGGAATGGCAGGGTAGAAGAAGCTGTCAGTTACCATGCCCAGTTAGGGACAGCAGGCACAAAAGAGAAAGCAGAGGAACCAGAGTCACTATTTTTCAGTGTGACATTACAAGAAACCTTAGCTCTTGGTCAAATGTAGTTTAAATTGCTGGAGCCTAAAATAATATTTTGAAGCTGTTTAATTATTGAATGAATCAAACAGTGGACTTCGTTCAGTTCCCAGGACACACCACATTGTCAACAACACAGGCAGTCTGTGATTTCTCCAGTGTCAGCAAACAAATCGAGGCTTGTATAAATGAATCCTTGCTCCAGCATTGTAGGTAGCTTCTTTTGTACCATAATATGTTCCAGGATTTCATATACCATAAATTTTCACAACATTCAATTGAGCATGATCAAGCAGTAAACCTTCCTTCTCTTGAGAAGTACCCCTCCTGTGTTTAACAGTTAAAACCCCCTGCATTCCAACTCCCATAACTATCTTTCCACTATGTCTCTGCCTGCTTACAGGCAGGCGAGTATTTGAAATATCCTCAATGGATGTAGCAAGCTGCAGTGCTATGCAACATTTTAATAAAGCATAAAAATAAAGTATATCTTAGCACTCAGCTTAGTCCAAGAGTTAATAGGGCATGATCAGTAACAATCTCAACAGCATCCATCACAGTAACACCTGCCAAGAAAATTGGTCAGATCTTGTGATTTCCAAGAGCTGCCTCTCTCAAAAGAAGATTGCCAAGTTTCACCTCATCTTCACAAGAGACAGGTACTGAGACTGCAAAGCCACTGGGACAGGCAATATCCACAATGAAATTAAAATAGATGTTTGCCTCTCCTGCAAGAAAAATATGTCATATTTTTCATTACAAGTCAGAAAAGCTTTGAGCCTTGCAGCCCAGGTGAAATGCTTAAGAACTAGATAGCATTGATAGAAAGAAAGGCCTGAGGCCAATTCTGCTTCAGTAGGTTTGTTTCAGATCAGATACCCAGTTTTGTACAAATCAGTCCAAGAAATGTCATAGACATATCACTTAGCATATCTGATCAATGTTTTGATACTTTGGCCTCTAATTTGTCTTGTCCTAGTATCTCAGGCAAAAATATCAAGGTGCTTTCTACAAAGGATTGTCTTACACTGAAGTTAAAGGACAGATACCATTTTATAGTCATAGGAAAGTCAAATACTGCAGACAAAAAGCAATGCACAGTTGCATCACTTGCAAACAGCAACAAAATCCTACTATCAGTGTCAATAGTTTTCCTGAGCATAGCACATAAGCAGCAGTGCCCAAATGTGTGGTATTTTCCTGCTGCATGAAAAGGAGGCAGGGAATAATGTTCAGCCAGTGAAGAAATCAAGTACATGATCCATGCACCTCATTTTACCTCCACCATCAACATAAGTTTCTTGTGTTGTATTTCATGTTGTACTACATTCCTAGCTTGTAGTAAGTATTTCACTAGTTTACTTTTCACATTTTCTGCATCTAAATCAAGCTGCTACTATCTTCCAGGATTCCACTCAATTTTCCAGAACCAAGGCTCATCTAATTGGGTACAGCCTAGGAGCTCACGTTTCAGGATTTGCTGGAAGTTACATCAGTGGTACGAACAAAATTGGAAGAATTACAGGTAAAAGAGTTATAACTTTAAGAAATGTAACACTCAAGTGACTTAAGTTACATAGATATTTGACAATTCAATGTCATATCAACATTTAGCTGTGGAACCGCAATATTTGCCACAGTTTACAAGCTTCATCCTATTGGTTTATAAATTAGATTTAGAAAATTTAATGAAAACAATTTTTAGAATGAAGTATCATAGTATTTCTAGCTTTGATCTTTCCTACCTCAGTCCAAATTATGACATACAGAATATAGAAGTGTATGGACTACAAATCATAAACCAAAGATTCAAGTTGCATGTTGCTTGAATTTATCTTGTATCAATTCCCAGTAACACCTTAAACCAAACGTTAGCCACTAACCTTGGATCTTTGGTCACTATCTTGACCCAAAGCCATTCAAATACACTGTTCATTCTTAGCAACTCATTTTCAAAAGAAATTTACATTAAGGAAATTGTCTAACTGTGCTTAGGCTTTCAATTGTGTTACATTGCTCAGACAGTGAATTAAAGTCAGTTCTCCTGTGGCAAAAATTATAGTCCTGGATTACATTTTACAGGAAGCATATTATTAGAGTATCCCTAACAAAATTAAGTAAAAGTAAACAAAATTAACCATAACACTTCATTGTTTTGACTAGTGGCATTTTGAACCATCTGTAAAGTTTTGTAACTGTACTAATTATGTGTAATGAAAATACATTTATAAGGCTATTGATATGCTGCATACAGTACCACCACTAATGCACAGTGACAGCTTAAAAAAAAGCAACAAAACAAACCCAAAACAGCAGCACATTTTACACCAGGCCCACATCAGCTACATTTAAGTTATCAGAGAAAACATTTTACTTGAATCTGATTTGGGAGTGAGGCAAATATGCAATACTACAGTCTGAAGTCCCAATTCTGATCTTGGATTTATTGCCACACATCATAGTCCCTTATACAACCAGCTCTTGTGACAGTGCCTGCATGCCAAGAAGCTGATCTTACACAGTGTGTCGTGATATTACACCTGTGTATACACTGAAAGACTTTAGTTCATCAGCACCGCTTGTTCAAACCATATTAGTACATCAAACCTCAATATTGAATAAGTAAAAAACATTAAAACACATTATTTATTGTAACAGCTATATGCATTCTTCAGCAAAAATTATTTAGGTTTGTAACAATAAGCTCCAAACATACATAGTGATAAAAGCTATTAAAAAAAAAAGCAACATATGCCTTCAGGATGACATCCCTACTTGTAGCCTGCATTATTAGTCTTGTCCAGTTACACCTATGCAACCATGTTAGTCCATAGTTCCACCTGAAGCATCTCAAATTTAGAAGCTTGTCCTCAAAACTAAAGGCAGCTTTAAACTATGCAGGCAGGCCTTTTCCATAAATCAGTTCCCAACCAAACAGAGCACCACAGAAAAATATCTGGCGAACTAAAAATCAGCAAGACTCCCTAAATGGAATATTCTTTTTCTGATTACTGTAATAATTTCCCTTGAAGATCTCTGAAGTTGAAAAATTATTATAAAAAACATCTAGCAGACATACAGCTCTTTTCAGCAACAAGTGAAGCTTTATGGAGTTTTTTTAGCCCCAAATGTAGGCTAAAAGTCAACCTTGTTGTGGGACTGGTGTCTTCAAAAGGGCCACTGAAATGCATGACCTCTAGGGTATGAAAAAGAAAAATCAAGTAAACATCATTCCAGAGACAAAGCAGTAGCGAGCACAGTTTGTCTCTAACAAACACATCTATCTCTGGGCCTGTGTCCTTGTGCATGTAGCAGTTACTGTTTATTACAGCACCCGTGTTTACTTTACCTTTTGTTGTAACCATGTACCCTCTGCAGGACAAGTGTTCCTAGCATTGTTTCTGTCAGTGAAAGACCTTGTAAAGTACCAGTGCTGCCTGTTTTTAAATATTTATCACAGACTTTTCTCATAACAGTAAAAGAACAGCCCATCCACACTATATCACAACTGGATTATTCGCATTTATCACAGGCCTCGACCCTGCCGGTCCCTTGTTTGAAGGAATGTCACCAACAGACCGTTTATCTCCAGATGATGCAAACTTCGTAGATGCAATTCATACATTCACTAAACAGCACATGGGTCTCAGTGTTGGCATCAAGCAGCCTGTGGCTCATTTTGACTTTTATCCCAATGGAGGCACCTTTCAGCCTGGCTGTCACATCATGCACGTGTATAACCACATTGCACAATATGGCATCACTGGTAAGAACCAACGGCACAAAATGGGAAGCAGCATTGCAGATGCACTGACAGTATCTCTGGGCAACTTTACATATCTCTGTGGTCTTAAACAGTATCTAATGGGAGTATTATCATCCATTATGTGCAATTAAATTTCTCTTCTAGAAAGTTGTTATCCAATTTTTACATGTATAGAGTTCAAACTGTTCTTACTGACTTCAGTGAGGAATTTGGCTGCCTAGCACTTAGGAAAATGAGGCCATAAGCATCCTGCTGTCAAGCACTTCTGAATAATTTCACAGGTATTTATTTTAGCACTAGAGGAAATGAGAAAACTTATTCTAATTAAGCCTGATTCATCTAGCGTGCCATTCATTATTTCAAATCAAATAAAACACAGGGATATACCACTCACCTCCTTAGTTCACTTCTTCCCAACTCCCTGTCCTTCAGCTGCGCAGATGATGTTCTCTCTAGGACCCGACTGCCAATGTTCCAGGCTACATTTTATATATAGAAACTTATTTCCAATGTACCTAAACGTAAATGTATAGAGAAACTGATGCAACATACTGAAAAAAATCTAGATAAGGTACTGATGCACAGTGACAAACAGAACCATTGACTGAAAAACCCTAAAAGTACATTTCACCCAGCATACTGCATTGCAAAAATATTTCTCAATTATCACATTATCTAAAAGTAGGCCTTGCTTGTTAGCAGATAATTCATGATAACTGTCATGACAAATGTGAAACCAAGCACCAGCTAGAAAGCTTATCAGTGAAGACATCTAAAAACAGTCCATCATGATATATCCCGATTCCACAGAAGAAACTAACTTCAGTAATTTGATGACACTTAAGGAAGAAAAAAGATACTTGCTTCTTGTAAAAGCATATCTATGTATTTAATAATTTTCTAATGTATTTAATAAATTTTTTGCTCCTTTTTTCCCAGTAGCAGCTGCAAGCAAAATTCAATTCAACATGAGAGTTTGTCACTCTGATAGGTACAAAGTAAGACATTACCATGTGAACATCCAAAAGACAACAATGTACAACCATTAAGAATGAGACTGCTGTCTTTAATGAGGCATGATCTAAAAGACTGCGTGTAGCCTGTATTGTATTTCATACTGACCAATCAGCCAGGACAATGAAGTCAAGGTTCATATTTACAGACAAAGTCAGGCTAGAGAAGTTTATGTAGCAAATTACTCAATTTTATTACCATGTGGGTTCAGCCAAACTATTTTTGGATGATCCTAAAAGTAAAGTTGCTACAATGTATGATTTCTGAGGCAAAATCATTATGTTTTAGTAGTAAAGGGGTGGGGAACATGTGGAAACAATAACATATGTTTATAGTTGGTTACTGTACTCCTCTGCAGATGAAATGGTAAAGAGGAACAAGGGCACACAAAATTTTGTTGTTTGCATTTTTTCAGGCATCACTCAAACTGTGAAATGTGCCCACGAGAGGTCAGTTCATTTGTTCATCGACTCTCTGCTTCACAAGGATAAGCAAAGCACAGCATACTGGTGCAATGACATCAACACTTTCGACAAAGGAATGTGCCTCAGCTGTAGAAAGAACCGGTGCAACACGCTGGGCTACAACATCAGGGAGGAAAGGCTCCCAAAAAGTAGACGACTCTTTTTGAAAACAAGAGCACATATGCCTTTCAAAGGTTTGTGGGAATACTTGTTACAGTCTCCAGATTGATCACAAAGTGTGAGAATGAGCCTAACCTTTGTGATCCTGTTTACTCATTTATTAAAGCTTATAAAAATCTATGGGAATAATCAGTTTGCTGAGACAACTGAGAATCCCAGTAGGCCATCTTGATGCCCTTTCATCAAGATCCTGACTCCTAATATTTCTGGGGGGAAAAAAGCATGCTGCATGCCTGCCACAGGCTAACCATGGATCTGAGGCCTCAGACTTCTTAGGGTCCTGATCTACAGGATTCTCCTACAACTGGCCTGTGTGAGTTTCTTATAACATATGCAGGCATACAGCCAAGCCAAAAAAGCAGCATAATCATTCTGGGAGACCTGTAAAACCTTCTGTTCCAAGTTTGCCCAAACCTTATCTGCAATTAGTCTACAAGATGACATATAAATTATTACTTCTCAGACAGGGGGACAGACAACAGAATAGCATGGACTTTTACAGGGCAGAACCATTGCACTAAAATAAAGTGACTGGTACTCTAGCTTTATCTCCATTAAATTACTTCATTGAGAGCGCAAAGTAACAATTTTCTAAGTTCAGAAAGACAGTCGGTATGGTTTCTTGCATGTATTACCACACAGAGGGGAAGTAGCCTGACAGGGAAATGGGGCCTAACTGCCCATCTCCATTACAAAATGGCCTGGGCCTGGCTGCAGGCCGATCACAATTCAGCTGTCAGAGAGCCCATGAGATGACTGCTGCTGTTGAGCAGACATTCACCTGCCAGCGGGAAGGTTTACGTACGTTTTAAAGCAAGAACAAGCAGGACTGCGTGGGACGAATGGCAGGGACACGCTTCTTCCAAGTGGCTTTCGGTGCAGGGACTTTTGGTGTGCGCCATTCCTCCTCGCTACCTCCTTCCATGGCTCTCGATGAGGCACGTGGCAAGCAAAAGGGCGTCACAGCCCAGGTAGGGCTCCTGCTCGAAGCTGCAGGCCACCACGCACGGAGGAGACTTGCGAGGTGCGCCCATCTCCTCGCCAAGCGGCTGGTGCCCTTCCCACAGCCCCCTCGGTGCCGGCAGCGCCACAGCCCGGCCCCGCCCTCTCCTCGGCCCTGAGGCAGTGCCAGGGCCCCGCCTGCCCCCGGCACAGCCCCACAGCCATGGGGTCCCTCTCCACCTCACCCGCTGCTGGGGCTGGCCCGTTCTGCCTGGCACTCCAGAAAGGGGGTGCCTCCCTCCTGTTGGAGGGGGTCGGCCTTCTTGTCCCCCACCCCAGACATCAGGGTGGGGGAAGCGCTTTGAACGTCAACAGCGTGCCCTTGGCATGGACACTCAAGGGCTTTCCTGTCCCGAGCAGAAATGCTTAAAAATGCTGCTTGCATGACACATCTTGTTTCCCCACAGTGCCTGGTACTCAACTGCAATATCACAGATTTAAAAAAAACAACAAAAATTCAGGTACTTCTAAAACAATTTTGGAAGTCTTCCACTAACACAGCTGTGAAGTACACAGTGAAGACTCCAGAGGGGTCTGCTCAGCCCTGGCCGATACTCAGAGCAGCTGAATCTGCTGGATCTCTTCTTATACTTTTTAAAATGCTTCAGGAAGCTACTTGAAATAGATTTCAAAATTTTAGAGGCCATGCCTACTTCCTGGTGTAATTTTGCTGCAGTACAGTCAGGTCACCATCAGAATCAGGAAAGCAAATTTCTCTGAGGACATGGTGTCTGCTACCACCACACCTGGGCACAGAAACACGATTTCTGTGTTGCATTTTTCTCTGGACAGAGAGACAGTTTCAGCTTGTGGGAAAATATCCGTGTCCTATTGGCTTCAATTTCAATTTGAAGCACGTTGCATTTTTATGCTTGGGGCTGGTTTAGCTTCAAAAAAACGTCCTTGGCCCATATGCAGATACCAGTGCCCCAGACAATGGGCTCCTTTCACAAAAGTTCCCAAACAAGGCAGCAACTGTGGGAGCATGTGTACAAAGTCACCTTTGTAACGGTCTTAAAAAAAATGTTTGAAGATCATGTGAGAAGCCCAAACAGAAGGAATTTGAGAAACTCCATGTTACACTTCACAATCCTCTGCATCTTCACAACCTGACGTTTCATTTTTCAAGTTAGCGACATTATGTTCTGGACCATACACTAATCCAGTTCAAACAAAAACCAGTTGTTACAAAGAAGTTCACATTTATTGTAAAAGCTGCGATGGGACCCTGAGTCAGATTTTTTATATGAATACGCTCACCCTTTTCCTTAAAGCGAGCATCACAACCACAGCAGAAGCCTAGGCTTTATCAGAACATACTCTGGAACAATCAATTTTTACATGGAGAGAAAGCTCAGAATAAGACAGGATAGCAATAGAAGTGATCTGTAAACAAGCGCCTCTGCCTACTTTGTCCTCATCAGATTTGCAGCAAAGAATCAGTCATTTTGTCTTCTACTGAGTGACACCTTTTCAAAAGAAATTACATCGTTCACTAACATGCAATAACTATGAAACAACAACAAAAAGATACAGCTTTTCTAGCAAATACCTTCCATTGTGAACACTCAGAGCTGCACAAAAAAATTATAAATCTATCCGTACATACACATAAAAAGACGACGACTCCCTTAAGCAGTACAGTGGGGCCATTCTCAGATTTGGTGAAGCGTGACATGGGTGAGGAGAGGAAATGAGGAAAGAACATTTTTCTACACAAAAACTAGTGTGTAATAATGTTTACCAGAATAGTTTCCCATGTGTAATTTGACCAGATTGCAAGGATAAGTAAAACACCCCTAATTCTTCCAAATACTCTCTGGTCCTTGTTAATAAAAATTACTTCGGGTTTCTGCCGAGAAGGTGGCTGGTAGAATCACCAGACAGAAGAGTTTTGTATGTTCAAATCTATCTGACAACACCTGTGTGCAAATGGCCTCTAACTGCACATTGGGATTTTGTGATTTTTGTGGTTTGGGGATTTTTTTCTTCATAATTTACTAAATGTCAAACTGCTTGTAATCAGTACACTGACGATGTCTTAGGCATTCTTAATTCTGACAATATTCAGTTCCAAGTCTTTCCTAAACACTGTTCTTCTAGAAACCCACCAGATCCTGAAGTAATTAATGACATTTCTTACAGTAATGTGCTTGAACAAAGCCATATTGTTAACGGAGGCATGTTAAGCACAATGTATCATTATGAAGTCAAGCAAAGCTTGTGAGTCATCTGTTTTGCAGGGCAATTTTCTAGCCAGTCAGAGAAAAAGCCTGACTACATTGCGTAAAGTCTTCAATCTGTATCATACATCTCTAGCTATGTCCAGTCATAAGGATTTGGATTTATCTGCCAGTTAGAGGACTTGCCAGAAATTCTAACAATTAAACTTCAGAAAAGCTGAAAAATTTCACATGGAAGAAAGTTTTATGCTACAAAAGGAACTGAAGCTGAAGTTACCTTTTTTCCCCATCCTTTTAAATAAAGCAATAGGGCCCCAAAACCTAAGGGATTACACAGCATGGCAATAATCAGAAAAATTGATATTTGAATTGCAACAAATTTGTTTAAAAAATAAAAAGGAAATATCAATCAAGTTTCTGCTCTGAAAGGCAAAATTCTTTTGCCTGAGAAATCTATTGCTTCTTTGACCATTAATTTTGTCACTTGGCAAATTCTTCCTTTCTGCAGTCTATCATTATCAGTTCAAGATCCACTTCATCAATGAAATCCAAGGCAAGCAGATAGACCCAACTTTTACCATCTCTCTGACAGGCACTAAGGAGGATGCTAAAAACCTGCCCATCACACTGTGAGTATTGATATTACATGTTATTGTACAAGTGAGAAACAACTTATAATACCACATCACATATATAATCATGCTATGAGTGAAGATGAAGTGGAAATTGTCCTCTCTTTACCCATACCCCCTAAAAAATCACTAACTTTTACATGGTCCATACAGTTTTTGCATGGAAAATCCCTATAAAACAAACTTAGTAATTTTGGAAGTTTCCCTGAACATTAAGTACCCTGTCCATTAATGTTTGGTCCATCCCACAGCTAACACTGAAGTATACTCAATTAAAACACAAAGGTACAGCTGTAATTAAGGTAAAAAAATTTGGATATTTCTCATGATGGACACTACCTGTATGAACAAAAGAAAAGGCAACCGTGGGGGTCAGCCTTTGCTTCAGCAGACAGAAGATGTAACTTAGACGCTATTATGGGACACCTTTTGCGGTCAGAAACCACTACTGCTTCACTAGCTGTTCAAGATTCTCCTGCTTCTGCTTCTCTTCTAGCGTGTTGTCTTATTCACCACTTTATGGGCCTGAGACCGCAACATTCCCCCCTGGAGAAGGAGGAGGAAACATAGTTCTTTCATTTTAAAGAGGAGATAAACCCCCCTCCCTTTTTTTTTTTTTTTTTCTTCTTCCCACTTTAATCCATAACAATTAAGATGGCATTATTCTGGTTTTGTTTTTTGCAGAGTTGAAGGTATCAGTGGGAATAAAACCTACTCTTTTCTCATCACCCTCGACACTGATATTGGTGAGCTAATAATGATCAAGTTCAAATGGGAAGGAACGGCAGTTTGGGAAAATATCTGGGACACAGTTCAAACCATAATACCATGGACAAAAGGTGCCCATCGACCAGGACTTATAGTGAAGACAATAAGAGTGAAAGCAGGGGAAACGCAGCAAAAGTAAGTGTAATGAAAAAGATCAGACTGCATGATTTTTAAGTGACTTTAAAGAATTTCTTTGTTCTTGGGTCATAAATGAGTAGTGGGAAATGTTCTGGCTCACTACTGCCACTAATCTGAGTTTAAGGCGCAATAACCATGGGTGACAATTTTGTTGATACTTGGGAATAGAGGATAGAGAAGGAGTTAGCACACAGACCCATGGAAAAATTTTAACAAGTTCCGCAGTGCAATTTTTCTACACAATTAATGACAATAACTGATTACAATTTCTTACTTATTTTTAGAATGTGGTTATCTCACTTTATAAGGACCATATGAAATTTCAAAGAAACAAGACACTATGTAAGATAAATATTGACTCCAACATTAAAGCCATGAAAAATTCAATTTCCTACATACAAAAAATATGCCAAATCTTAATTATTTAATTTGCAATACCTACTTCATAAAGAAAGTCAGCATCATCATTCTTGAAAGTCCTCATTACAAGGATCACATGCAGAACTACAGAGTCATCTGATTATTCATTGAAGCTAAGGGTTTTATCATACAATTCCCTTATTTTCGTCTCATTCATTTAAAGGTCAGTCCAGTGTCTGATAGTTGATAACGAATTACTACACTGTGCAGGCTTGTTTAAGAGGTTCCTGGAGCGATATTGTGGAAGCAAATTTTCAACTACAGCCATTTTGATATTTCTGTAGTGGGCAAACAGAATGTAAGCAGTCCTAGAAAACAAAAAGCCTGTCTATACTTCTACATACCACACTTTCACTGGTATTTGACAGAAGCTTTTGCAGTCTGGTTGTGCTTTTTTCTGTAGTATGAATACAGTGATGTGAATTTTGTCAGCTGAACTCTGAAGTAGCAGAGAGCAGTTTTCTGGAGAAAAAAATATTCTGAATGCCAAATGAAGTCTGTGTTTGGTTTTTGTTGTTTGGTTTGGGGTTTTTTTGGGGGGTGTTTCGGTTTTTTTTTCTTTTTCCCCTGCTGATTGCTATGAAACTGGATCACCAAGTCTGTGTGGCCTTGTTCTCTACATACAGCAATGCTAATAACACTTTTGAAACTGCTTATTCACAGAGAAATTTCAGCCAGAACAGAATAACAAAACTTGTAATGATTCCCACTGCTTTAATCCTTCTATAAATTTTAACTGAGTAGTTTAATTAAGGTTAATAAGAAAAGCATGTCCTACCTCGTAACTGTGGTTCAGTCTTAGAAGGCGATTTTTCCTTGCTAATACCAGCACCACTTACAACTACTGCAGACTTTCTGTGGAACAATACTTACTGGCAGAGCTGCATCTCCTTGATACTGACATAAAGGACAAATTAGACAATTTAAAGAGACATTTTCATCAGACTGTCTGCATGTGCTTGGGGGCAGAGGAGTGATCATATTTTCTTGGGTTTTGTCCCCCGAAAGTGTATTTTGTAGTTATTTTCCTCTCCTAATCCAGCACTTGGCACATGCTACTGCCACAAAAAATCCCCTTAATTTCTGTAACATTTCCTGCTGTTTTAAAAGCGATGATCCCAAATTAGTACTGACCTAAGTGCCACAGTAAATGAAAGCATAGTATATACCACAAATTAGAGAGCTCTGTTTAAATACAGATTCTTGTACCTTGAGAAAAAAGTATATGAAGATTGTGCAAGGATTATGTCAGGTATACTCACTTTTCTAACCAGAAAGTTCCTGTCCAATACAGCTGTGTCAATAACCTGGCACAAACCAATTACTACTTCTGCACTACTTCAGAGGTGGTAACTGAGGTGGGTAGTTATTATACTAACAAAAAAGTCATACTGGTATCTTCAGGTACCTAATGCTCCTTTGAAATTTTTTTGCTGCAAGCAGAAGTAGGAATTTGTGTCAAGACTTTAATGCATACTGATTGTGTGCTGGGTTTTTTTTTCTGTGCAATCTGGGCTTGTCATAGGAATGGAAATGATGTTCTACTGTTGAAATACTGCATTAATGCTTGAGGGGGGAATGAAAGATTATTAGATGATTCTAAAAGGATGAACAAAGGATATTGAAGAAAAAGTATTTTCTTCAAAGAAAAGCATGTGTAGCTTTCGGTCTTCTTGGAAAGCCCAAACATCATGGATCTAAGAATTAGCAATTCTGGAAATTCAGTATTAAAAAAGCTAGTAAACATAAGATGTGTTCTGAGCTGTCTTGTGCTTTCTTGAGCATTTGAACAAACTTGACAATATTTTATCTCCATGTACTTTTAACTCACAATGTTCATTATATTTATATACAAGACAAATTTTCTGTTGTTAGATTATCTAATGACAAACACTTAGACACAACAGAACAGCATAAACTTAAAAAGTAGTTAATAAACAGACTATTATGAGCAGCAAAATACCAGATTCCAACATATTTCAGTTCCAAATATGGAAGCCATTTCTGTAGCATATGTAGCTGCTGCTGTTGTTAGCATTCTCACAACTAAATACTAGTAGTCCAACTAAGTACTAGCAGGCCAAATAGTATCACTACAAGGGTTGCACTAAGACTTGAAACAATGACAATGGAAACTGTGACCACAAAGAGCAAATCACTGTGAGGGTATGCTATGGAGAACAGCATGCTGTGTATGATACCAGAAAGAGATGAAAGCACACCACAGTACACAGGAGTTGCCTCCTCCTTTTACTCTGTACCTTCTATCTGGCAGCCAGATACATCTCTTTCCTCACAAGCCTGTAACAACAATCAGATACCTTCCTGTAAAAGACAGGATAAAGAAAGTCAGGTTCAGTGTATCTAGAGCGCATACTGTTATACAGATAGTAGCCCTAAAAAAGTAACATTTTGCTTACATGCTGTGTTTTCTTTCTAGAACGACATTTTGTTCTCAAAGCATCGACAACGTTCACCTTCATCCAGCCCAAGAGAAAACATTTGTGAGATGTGAAGATCGCTTTCCGAGACAAAACAGAAAATGAGCAAGAACACAAAAAGCAGCTACTCACCAAAACATATTCAGATACTACACAGACAGTAAAATGTTTTAAAAACACACAGCTACATGAAATTTAAATATCCTGACAGTTTCAGAGGTGGTGAAGAAAATACATTAAAAAAAAAAAAATCAAAATTTTGTGATGCAATAGTAAACTGAATTATGTGCTTTGTTCACCTACAAGCCTACTCTCAAAGTGATCAACGAGTGATCAATTGATCTCAAAGTGATCAATTACATCAATAGCAACTGTCAATTTAAAATTGTTTAAAGTTTTAAAAAACACCTGCTCACTAGAAATAAAAAGATTACTATCTGAAAGAGTCATTGCCATAAGCCTTTGAAAAATTTTGTTTTCTTGGATTTCAGGCAAAAAAGGAGCCTCATTTCCCATTAAATACTCCGAAACATTAATAGTGACCCCTATCAGTTAAAACTTTCCTAAATTATTTCCTAATGAAAGGGGACTTAAATAATTCATAGAAGAAAATATTCCCAAATAGATAACATTGTTAACAAAGAGTTTGAACTTTTAACTTTATAATTAAAAAACTAAAATGCATCTCAACATACAGAATGCTTGAGCTATGTCATAACCATATGACAAGCCAAATAACTGCATTGCCTGAAAACGTTATACTAAACTTTGCCCTATTAGAAAATGCTTTGCTGTTTCACTATTTTAATTAAAGGACTGATTTAAATTACTAGTAATTTAATTATTTTAATGATGCTTAGCATACTACATGCAATTCTAGCGGAACTAAGTTCAGTTAACTTTTGCATTAAAATCACATTTACTTGTTCAGGTAAGGCCTGAGATTTTTAGATTTTAAATTACTGTATAGCAGATTTTAGCATGATTTGAAACTGCATGAATAAATTAAAATCATAAAACCCTCAAACATCTTTAGTGCATATAAACAAACTTTATGAATTCAAACATATACAATTCCATTGGTTCCTATGTCAAAATATAAACTACATAAAGAAACATTATTGTCTCAGATTATTTTTATTTTATGGATAGTGCATACTGAAACAGAAATCAGTATGTATGTCAGAGTATTTCATTTGTCACTTTGTAATATTAAGCACAAGATTCATTAAAAATTATGTTTCTACAACTATCTGAATGTATTTGTTTTAAAAGTTCTCTAAGTGGTAAAGAATGTGCAAGATAGACCTAGGACCTGGAACAAAGCATATTTTCCATATCAAGACCTTGCAGAGAGTTTTGAGTCAAAACATACAGGTATTATCAGGATTAAAGTGAGATTTATTTAAAAAGCATGACAAATGAACA
>NW_010543999.1:16542-55601 GCF_000687285.1 Phaethon lepturus | reverse complement strand
TCCTGCAAGCAAGAAACAGTGATCAAATGTTGAATGAAAGCATGTTTGCCAACCATTCAGGGTATTAACTTTTAAAAGCTGTTTTCAATAACTACAATTCCTTTAAACAAACAGGAATATTCAATACAGAAACAGAGAGGCTGAATAAATATGATGGGAATTGAAAGGTACTTACTTCTCAGATGAGAATGGTTGTCCTCCCTGAGGTGTAAGCTTCAGACGTTGATCTGATATTTAAAATGGTCACTTCGAGTAGCATCTTGATTAGGAGAAATATTTATAGATTTAGATACGAATCCCATGTGAAAATCTTTAGCTCTTCACTAAAAACTAACATTTGTGCTTTAAAAGATTTTGCTCAATGAAGCAAATCAGGTTTTTTTTTTTAAACGCAAGAAGTATTTCCACCTTCTATGTAAAAAAATTAAAATTGAAGTGATTAATTCCATGCTTCAGGTTGCTATCCCCAATACTTACATTTCCTAGCGTAATTACTTTATTAAAGCTCTGTAATATGTTTTGTTTTTATATAAAAATCTATCACTTAAATAACAATAGCCAAAAGTTAAATCAGGCACACACATGAAGAGGGAAATTTCAGCAACAAGTATCCCTGAGACAGTTAGGTAAGCACCAGACCTGTTCTAGATGATGGTTGGGTTTGGGTTTTTTTTGGTGGGTTTGGTGTTTTTTGGGGTTTTTTTGTTTGTTTGGTGTGTGTTTTTTCTTTTTTTTTTTTTTTTTTTTTTTACATTTGTAGTAGCTATAATCCACTGGAGAGACTCAATTGCTGGAGACCCTGTGACAGTATTTTTCAGGGCATGAAGTTAAAATGGGCTGTGTCCTGAAGAATGACAGACAAGGAACAAATGACAATGTGGCCGTTTTAATTTTCCAAAGCACAGTGAAAAATGAGACAGAGAACAGCAAGAGAAAAGTATGTGTATGTGGCTAACTCAAAGTATGCATCTCTCTGGATTGTTTCTACAATTCAATTTTTTGCTTCTGGAAAAGGCTGAAGATCTGTCACTTTTACTTTTTATGTTTAGGGTCATTTTGTTTATAAAATAATTATCTATTTATAGAAAAATTGAAATACTGTCATTGGAATTGCATCTACAACATTGGTTATCACCATTCAAAGCTATGAGCTTTGTAAGCTTCCTGAACCAAATCCTACCCCCACTCCTCAAAAAAGGCTTTGTTCAGAAGATATTGAAGGGCGACAGAGCAAGAGACAAAAGCTAGAAAGAACTGGACTGTGCTGCTTCTCCGGTGCAGAAACTATGATGTTAGTACTTTGCTATACCTGAAAAAAACCCCCAATACAAAAACACTAGAGAGTTGGTGAGACAGCTTTTAATGAGATTTGTATGATGTAAAACAAACATTCACAGAGCCTTTCAAGTCATGGTTTTCCTGTAGTTACACACTCTCACACACTTAGAAACATTTTAGACGTTAAAATTGGCATTTCTTTCACATTACTATCACTTACTTGGTAAGAAGGCCAAAAAAGGGATCTAAACTTTAGGAGGAACAAGCTTGAAAGCATTAGTTCAGGAAAAGCGGGTGAAAAAAAAGGTCAGAGATGTCTACAGTGTGCTGAAACTCAAGTAATGGGGACATTGCAGTTTGAAGACTTCCCAAAACTGGGAACTGTTTTTTTTCTGGGGACACCCCCATTCTCCAGTTCAACTGAAACAAACTAGTATATCCTCAGATTGGACAATTTGAAAACTTTTAAAAAGTCAAATAGGACAATTAAAAGAACGCTCACATCTACAAGAGTTCAAATGCTGAAGACACTTATTCTGATTTCATTTTTCACAAATCGTTATGTTCAAATAAATCCTGTCCCTGTGTTTTGATAGCCATTAATTTCTGATGTAAAAATGAAATAAAGCCCGAGTTGCAGCATACTCCAAGTCTTACAAGGTCTGAACATAATACTGAAGTCATACCTACAATTGCAAGTACCTTCCTCTGTGCTCATTGGAATTAATCCTGTTTCACTCCAAACAACCGAATCAGGACCTTGAAAACCATCAGGAGCCTAGTCCTCTCAGGGCAGGCACAGTTTAGGACGATGTAATGACCGCTGTCCTTTTAATCACCTCTCTGTAATAATAAGCCTCCAATATTCAGAGGTAAAAATCTCTTCCTTCCTTTTTGTGTGTTTTTCCTGAAAGAAATATTGCAACATGAATTAAAGGCCAAACTATATCAATGACTTGAGTATGTATAGCACAAATAAAGTTTCATAGCTTAACAGTTCGATGCCCTTCTCACATTCACACCATTCTGACTATACATGCTTCTACACCAGAGGTGAACGTATACACTTAGCTAAAACATTAAGAAATACAAGATGAATAAATCAATAGCTAGGATTAGGTCCAATATTAGTTAGAAAAGTTACAGCTATTTACGTACTCATTTGTTTTTCCCAAACACATTTTAAAATATACACAAAACTTGTATTTTAGATGCTTAGGCATTATTTCTATCCCTCTGGTTTGAGCCCCTAGGCAGAAATGTAAATGCAACCACCACCAAATCTATTAGGCACCGACGATGCCGATTTGCAGAAGGGCTGTGATCCAACTGATTTGCTTTCATACCTTTTGCCCTGACAGAGCTATTGAGCTACAAGGGGAAGCACTGCTATAAAAAACAAACTCATGGGAAAAATAAAATAATTAAAAAACCCAAACAAGTACTGTGGGGAAGGAAGTCCGAATATGCTTTGATTCCATCAAAGCGTATGCTGCTCAGTTAGGGAAACAGATGTCTAAGCAGGCCATTCTCAAACAGCCCTAAGAATGGAAGACTAGCTGGCAGGACTTGGTTTTTAAAAGCAGTCTTATCACTTAAATCAACTATATAACACCCATGAAAACAGAGACCCAGCTTAGGAGTTTTAAAACACCTTGCAAAAAGCGAATTTGCTCCTTTTAGAAGTCTTATCCATCAGTTTTGCATTCAGAGTATTGCATGTTAATTCCAGTATTCCTCTTCAAAAATACATTTATTTCAGAAGGTATCATTCGGTAGCTATGCTGCCAGGTTCGAATACCCCACCAGTAACTAGTTTCCATTTTGAAGATACCAACAGAGAAAGCTTTATTCCTGTGATCACAGAAGTAATTTAAAGGTAATTTTAGGGCTTCTCCTTAAAGACGTTACAAAACAACAAATGTTTTTCTCTTACCTTTAACTGTATCACATTAAAATTGGGAGGTGCACTTTCATAATGTAAAGATAGTACAATCACTTTTTGGCACGACAGCCCCTTTCCGGTGAAAGCCAAACATTAGGTAGACGTAGAATCTGTGTACTCCTTTGTGCTTTCAGGGTTCAAAAAGCAAATGGACCTTCAGAAGATGATTTCATCAAGTCTATTTATTAATGCATTTCAAGTTTCAAAAAACCTTACATATCTTTGCACAATACTTTATTTTTTGCATTTTTAGTAAAAATTTCCAAAGTGAACAAAAAAGGTACTGTATAAAACACAGTGGACATGAAATCGACAGTAGTATTCCATTTCATTGTCTTGAACTTTCTTTCGGTTTTACCACATCTTGACTTGCAGTGGAGAGTTCAGTGCACATTTCTGTTTTCAGAAAACATTTAACTTAGACGCAAAATAAAATAGGGCAGCATTATGTCTGCCAAAATCCTACCACAGGATAACATTACAGGCAAAAAATTTACATGTTCCAAAGGCTACCACACTCAAGAAGTTATTAAGAACTGAATAAAAGTCACCACTTTAGAAATGCAAACCCACTTCCAATCTTTGCACAGTCTTAAAACAATGTATTTAAAATGACTTAAAAGCAACTACATACACTAACTAGTTCAGATCATTTAGAATTATTTATATAGTCTATTGGACTTGGGGTTTCATGTACAAAATTTGTCTCTAAACCATGTACAAAAAGCTGTATTTTGAAAAAGTTACCACATACTGTACAAGTTTACAAGGAAGAGATCCCATTATATTCTGTAACATTTTTGGCCTTGCTGGCTTGTGTCACATTATGAGAATGATTGTGTAAACCTTATACTCTTAAAAAACAAAACAAAAACAAAAAACCCAAACATCGGAAGCCTGTCCAACCCTTAGTAAATTTTCTCCTAAGCAAAGCCAGGAAAATTATAGCCATTTGCGCCGCTAATTAGCTTGGTGCTTTTGTAAAACAAGCAATAAATATATCACAAGCTTAAACATTTTGTAATGCCCCCTTTCATCTCCTGCATAGCAGTAAGCACCTTAAGACATCTTTTGTTTCCTCTTTCAAAAATGCCAATTATTTACATTCATAATAAAAACTTTGGAATGGGACATTGTGCTGTTGAACTTCACTACTGGTATAAAATGTGGGAAAATTGGTAGTCCTAACTACAATTTTAACTCTGCCACAGTAGCTGGGCAAATTTCTCTACTTTAGTGGTTATTGGTCAACAGTATCATGCTGAGAAGTTATCCAAATATCTGATAAATTAAAAATGAAAATAAAAAAAAAATACAGCTTTTCTTTCTTTCCACATCCCTCAGAACACAAACTTAATTGTCACACTGTAAGATTATCTGAACAGCCCAAATAAACTGGTTGCAATTTTTAAAACAAACTGAAGAACAGGCAGAATTTTCTAATAAAGCATAGAAATATTTCATCTAACTATTCATTATTTAACTGAATAATCAGACAAATTAAAAATATTTATGCTGAGCTACAAGAAATGAGACACTTATGTAGGACATTTTTGAAACATTCTGGCATTTGCAAAGTTTGCAGAACACCTGTTACATCTCTAAAAGACCATTCAATCTTGTATGCTATGTCTTAGCAGCTGTTTGATAAAGATGAAATGAGTGCTTGAAACAACTTTGATCACGACCAAAAAAATTTGATTTGATTCAAAATTGCTGTGTAAAGCATCACAGGATCCTTGACCATTACACACCATCATCCTCTGTTATCCTGAGTATGTCAATTAAACAGTAATTTCTTCATTAATAGCGGAAAAGTTTTATAATACAAAGAAACATCCATATTGCAATTCTCTTGTTTACAATTGCACACAAGTACGGGTGTACGTTAGAAATACATGTCTGCATATAACAATGTATATACATTGACAAGTAATGTCTCCAATGCTGAGGTGGTCTAGCTTCCTAGCCTTGTCTGGCAGTTGAAAAATACAAATTTCTTTTTTCATTTCTTGAGTAGCAGTTTTACTACAGCCATTATTTGCCTGCAAGTGAAGAAAATGCAGCAATGAAGAGCACAAAAGGGGGAAAGAATCACAATAGTCTAGGGCTTTGTGCCACTAGATTAAAAATATGCAAGAAAAAACACTTCTTTCTGAGCTGGAAGATTTCTCATTAAAAATTAACCATTTCCACTTGTTTTGAGGGCATATCATGCTTTTTTTTTTTCCTCTTCAATTTTTGAAAGGTAGACCAGGGACAATGACTTATTGGGTTTTCTTTGGAGTGAGTTTTCCCATTGTAGGCACTAGGAAGAACCAAGGCAAAAAGCTGTAGTCAACGTCTCATATGTCCCATCTGGTAACTCTCTCGGGGCCTTTGCCGCTGCGGTGGCTGAGTGGTTTGTGGTGGTCTCCTCCTTTTTAAAGTGCCTGTTTCAAAGAAAGGTACACATTATTAAAATGAATTTTAAAAAATAAATTAGTCCCAGAAAAGTTGCCCTGACCATGCAAATTAAATATAACTATTTTTCTGAAAGGCTTCAGATTTAGACCTGCAGGGTTTTAAACAGATGATGATTAAATGCATGGGGTATTTACAGAATACATTTTTATCTGAACAGTAGATCCTTAAACAGGCAGATTCTTACAAAATATAGCATGGAATAGGAAATAAAAGGAACTCTGACTTAGAAAACCCTTCAAAGCTTTCTTTTGATATGCATATTACATTATAGGAAAATAAGGCAAGAGTTACATTTTTATGAATTGTTTCACTGGCATGAAATCCATTTGTAGTTTCACTGTGCCATAGTAAGACCTGTAAGTTGGGACACCTGAAATTTCCCTTTAGAACAAAATAGTTGAGGATAAAACATTTCTCTATAACTTTAACTACCCGGTGTACTCACCTGGAAGTGGTTTATGAGGAGGCAACTTTGGATTACTGCTTGGAGTATGAACACTGCATATCTTAATGAAACCAGCCATTAACATGATCAAGGCAATTCCCATAAGCAACACTGCCCACCAATAAGCCTAAAAACACACAAAAAAAATATTTCTGGGGGGCTGGCACACATGCACTAGAGATACGGGTCATTGAATATGGCTTCCCTTTGCTTTCTGAAAGTCAAAAAGCTGTTCTGAAACATCACTTACAAGACCGTAACATATTAAAGAAAAATGTCCCCAAAGTTCTTACACAAAGACTTCCCAAATACTTCATTCTATTATCAGAAAAGTATTTCACAGAAGATGCGTTACAACAGAGCTATATAAGCCTAAAACAATCAACAGCTTACACAAAATCGACTATGCAGCTCTGTAATGGTGTTTCACTTTAGCTTTCCTCCCAGTCTATTATTAAGAAAATGTCATCTAGCGCAATAAAAATAAGTGCTAGAGATCAACGTATTTAGTTCCTTAAAAGAAATGAGAGCATTCAAATATGAATAGTTAAAACGGGAAAACCCAGAAAATTAAAAAACATGAACATTAAACACTAAAACAGACAGTGAAGTGAATAGAAGTATTAACACAAAATATTTACTTGTTTATTTGTTACCATTCCCTTCAATCAAACTTATTTGCTGCACTCAAGGTGCTTATAGGAAACAAGGACTTTCAAGAATGCTGAAGTACTGTGTATATATACAGCAACATTTACCAACTGCAAATATTGATTAACAAGAAAATTTTATTAGACTGGCAAGATAAAAAATACTTACCACAATCCATTCTGCAATATTTTCATATAGCTCTGGATTAAAAATTGCTTTCTTTAATCTAGCTAGAGGGCCATCAGCATCTACTAGCCGGCACCTCATAAACACATCACAGTAGCCTTTGAAATCATTGCAAGGAGATCCAGGTTGCAAAGTAATAGTTTTACGACCAAAGTGTTTCTCCCACTGTTTAGAGCCTGTACTTGCACAAGTAGCTGGATCCACTGAAAAGTGAATACAAGTTGGATTAATCAACTGTTACTGTATTAAAGCATATGTGCATGAATAGTGTTCAATTGTTCAAAATGTTTTTGAAAAATTTCAAGTTTCTATTAAACTGTAAAACTCCAAAACATATTGTTTCCTACAAAATACAGTGCAACGTCTATCTGAAACGAAGTATGAACAAAATCACAGTATGCTCTCAAATTAACAAAAACTAAAATATAAACACAAGAAGATTTCTCAGATACCTACTGTTATTTTCATGCTTACAATTCAGACAAATCTTACTTTTTCTCATGCAGCAGACATGACACAATTCTTTGTCGTCCTTGCCATCTGAACTAGCGCATGTACACTCCTCCAAGCCGTACTTCTCACAGATAGAGCCAGCACATTGCTGTTTGAGACAAAAGCACAAGAACACAAAAATCAATTTCACTTTTAGGCACGCATTAGGAAAGATATTAATTTTTAATAGCTGAAAGCTTAATCGTAGGTCTAAAGATGCTTATCAATAAAAATAACAGCTTTATTTTCTTCTAAAGTTTATAGAACAAAAAAATCACAGTTATTCAATTGCAGTGTTTAGGCTTACTTGATAATTTTTTTTTTTTTTAAGGTGATTTACCCTATTTTATTTTTAAACACTGTGTCTTCTTCTAGGGCCTCAGAGTACCCTGCAAGACACTCAACAGCACCGCAATTCACACTGAAACATCATTACTCAAAACTGTGCTTAGGAAAAATAAATCAAAAGCATGGCTTCAAAAATATTTTCTCTTGAAAAATAATAATACAAATTAATGGCAGGAAAGATTCTGTACTTAATTGCACTGGGGGAAGACCCTTCAAATTAAAAAAAAATCATCAGTGTTTTTATAATCTTGTTTCAAAATCAAGTAACTATATAAATAAGTAACTAAAGACAATTCCTCTACCTTCAAAATAACTCTAAATTAGCTGAAAAATTATTACAAGCAGTATAATTTGATTAAAAACCGGGACTGCCGAACACAGACTTACAGCAATATGAGTTACAGCTCTTTAAGACTGTGACTTTTGCTTGTTTCTGCTTCTGTTTTCTTTCTAAGTAAACATAGATCAATTTATAAGACAATTCACATCAATATTTCATAGCAACTGCCATGGTCTCTTTAATCCAGGCAACTAATGGCAGATCAGAGTAACTCTATATGCTTGCACATCTGTGTTACATGCACGTGGGTGGAGGAACTGCGTATTTTCATTATACCAAATTCAACACATATTGACTGCATATCTAATTTTTCTAAGGCAACAAAATTACTTGACCAAGACTGAAGAAAAATGAAAAGATGGAACTAGGAAATAAAGCACTTTCATATGATGGATTTCTGCCAAAAAACTTTAAATGGAACTTTCCCAAATAGTAAAGCTAGCTTGGTATTTGTTACCCGCTTCTTAAAATCTGATGTACATTCAATTATTTTGATTGAAACCAATAAATCAAACTTTTTTTTGAAAAAGAGATTAATCTTATACTCTTCTCCATCAAGTACTGAGACCATATCACTTCATAATACAGTGCCTTGCAATAAATAACCACAGTTGCATACGATTGCAGTAAAAAAACCAACACACCCCATTTATGCAAACTTGTGTGTGCCTGTTGCAATCTGTGAAGTTTGTTTTAGGCTCAGATGCTGGACAGAGAGCACTGACACCATTACACATTCCCTCTCTTGCACAGTCAGAATCATTTCGACACTTATCAGTCTTCAGTTTGAAATTACACTGTGCAGTGCAGCAGGGGCCTTGACTTGGGCTAGAAATAAACAGAAAACACGGATGTAAAGAAAGAGCATGAACGATTCCAGAAGAACTATTCATCCTGAAACCTCAACATATTTCTGATTTGTGCTAAGTAAAATATGAACTGAAAACAACTTTTCCGTCCCTTACAGTAACAAAAGGTTACAGCACTGAATACACATTTCTTAGCCATTGCCATAACTAATCAAACTATTTGCATTATATTGGAAAAACAACACAAGCACATTTTAAACTAAAATATATAGAAAATAACAGCGTTTCAAAGTTTGCATGTATAAAATCTTAAATTAGCAAGTTGGCATAATTAGTTCAGGAACAATTGATTAGTTTGCTAGTATCAGTTTCTATGTAATAAATAGGTCAAGATTTATCTGTCACCGATTAACGTACATTAAGATTTTTTTTTTTTTCCTACTTTCTGCAGTGATACCACTTACATTGTTTAAATAAACAAAAAAGGGAAGGAGACAAGTCGGATCTTATATCAGAAATCACAATCAGCATACAAAAAAAATTTTGGGGGAAGGAAAGATTTGTCAAAGCAGCCACATAGCTTCACTGGTTCCCCCAAAACACTTGGGCTCCTTTCTGTCACAGACATCAAAGCATATGTATGCCAGTATATCACACCAGGATATCTGGTGAAACAGCAGGAAACAATAATTTCTCTTCATGAAGCTGTGTTTGAATACATATGCCATTACAAGCAACAGAAGAGTGAAGATTATAAAACATATGTATCTTCTTGATTAAGGCTGAGGCTCCCAAATTCTAATCTGAAATTATTCTGTATCTCAATGCTACTCGTAGTGTGCTCACTGGCATTTAATGGACATCAGAAGACAGCACAGACCTTCTGCAGGTCAAGATCTATTTAAAAACTACTGCATGCTAAGAAAAACGACTCTTACATTAAGACATGAAAAAGACTGAGACACATGTAAAGCAGCTAGATAGATACCACAGTTTTCCTAAAATGTATTTTAATGTGTTATTTATGTAATCTATTTTTACATGTGGATTTGCTTTACATGCCTTTGGAAACCTCTTTGTACAGCAAAATTTTCAATCTTAATAGAACTAGGAGAAAAGGGAATCCTAAAACAAAAGTGACGCAGCAGTTCATATTTAAGACTGTTCCAGCAGCGTATAAAGCTAGACTACAGTTAGCTGAACACAAGACAGCAAAGAAAGAAGGTGGCGGTGGCACCTGCTGTACTCAGAAGGAAACAGCTCCTCACTATAGATGCAACGTATAAAATCTCAGAAACCAATTATAAAACAAGACAGTGTACAGCCTTTATTTTGGCAAAAATAATAAGAATTTGCAAGGGGAGGGGGGAACGACACGCAAAATTATTGCAGCTATGCATTCACAGCAGATGGTCCTACCATGTCTACACTGTAGACATGTCTACAGTAGATGCTACTTTTACTTCCACTCCCAGAATGACAAAGATGATTTTTAGGGCAGGAAAGTTTAATTAGAAGAAAATCATGTATGTTATATTAAAAAGTTGAGCTGGTTTAGACTTAAAAATAATAGTAATTTTCTCTGGCTTTGGCCAAGAGTCCAACCAGATGTTAGATTTATGTCTGTCTTCAGAGAGGAAGAAAAGCTCACGCCTTTCATGTGAAAAAAATCCACTTAAATTTTTACTTCATCTGAAAACCTAACTTGTATCTTAAGTCACAGAACTACAAGGTAAAAGTTGACCTACTTCACTAAGTCTTGTGATCTTTAAAAGTTATAAATCACTGTGTACACAACACTGCCAAGATACAAGGTGACTTAAAAACATAGTTTAATTTAATTTATAAAACAAGCATTTAAAAAAAATTAAAAATCCATCCACTATATCCTTCAGTCATTTTCCAGTTAGGCAATGCTGTAGAAATAACACTACTGTCCTGGTTTCAGCCAGGATAGAGCTGGTTTTCTTCACAGAAGCTAGTGTGAGACTGTGTTTTGGATTTGGGATGAGAAACTGTTGATAATGTGCTGATGTTTTGGGTTGTTGTTGTGCTGGCCTGCCAGCGAGCAGGCTGGGGGTGCAAGGGAAGCTGGGAGGGGACAGCCGGGACAGCTGACCCAGACTGGCCAAAGATATATTCCCTACCATACGACGTCATGCCCAGTACATAAACTGGAGTTGGCCGGGGGGCGGAAATCGCTGCTCGGGGACGGGCTGTCGATCATGGGGTGGTGAGCAATTGCTGTATTGGGCATCACTTGTTCTTGTACATTCCTTTGTTGGTATTATCATTGTTGTTCCCTTCTTTCTTTCTGTCCTATTAAACCATGTTTATCTCAACCCACGAGTTTTGTTCCCAATTCTCTTCCCCGTCCCACTGTGGGAGGGGGAGTGAGCGAGCGGCTGCGTGGTGCTTAGCTGCCAGCTGGGGCTAAACCACGACAACTACGATAGGATACAATTTCATAATATCCTCCATTATCCTTTGGGCAATTAATACTTTCCAGCATCTATTCTAAGAGCAGCATCCTAGTCATGTTTTTCTGAATCATACAGTTTTTGCAAGTCTTCTACACAACACATTCCCAATAAAGATAACAGAATCTCACCCACATATTTTCTGCACTGGTTATTGTGATATGTTAGTGTTGATACAATCCACTGCCATATTATGTTTTTTCAAAAGCTACAGAGCAGTCATCTAAGGGAAAGCAAGCTACAATGGCACCAAGAATTGCATAGCATAATCGTGCTTATGAACATCTCACTCGCTGTAGAAGGCATTTTAAACAAAATAAATACTTTAAGAATAATGCATGTAAACAGATCCAGATTGTAAAATACTAATTACAGCACCAATAAATCCCCAAAAGTGTACTGTAACAGACAAGGACAATACCTGCAGTATTTGCCTGGTTTTAACTTGCATTTTTTATCTTCTGATTGGTTTGCATCATAACAGCATTCATCTTTACACTGGTCACTGTATCCACAATCACACTGTTCTCCTTGTTCAACTAGTCCATTGCCACAGATGGGTTGACCAGACTCTGAAAAATGCCAGTATATTTATGTACAAAACAGTACAAAGAACATGCAAATAAACTTAAAAATGTTAACACTGACTTGCAACGGCATCCAGCCAATCATGACTGAAAATGCATGGTCAAGATGAACTTCAGACTAGGGCTCAAGTCAACTTGCATTATTTGCTTGCCACCCAGCCTAGTCATTCCTGTAATTCATAGAATTTTAAGCCTCTGAGTAAAAGGTTTCTGCTGATAACAGTGGGAGATTCTTGTGTGGACAGGAAGTCAACATTGAGAAGAGGAAGTTTTCTGCCAAGCCTCCAATGGAGCAGCATCCTTTCCTGCACTCCTCCTCCTTTTAACAGAGTCTCACACATCACAGAATCCAGAAAGAAAATTTCTGCAACTTTTTTTTTTTTTTTTTGTAATTTAAATAGAATTTCCTGCATTTTAATTCATGCTACTTACCTGTTGTCCTTTCACCGGACATGACTGAAAACAGTCTGGCCCCATTTTCTTTACTCCCTCCCACCAGGCATTTATAAGGACAGACAAGAGCCCCTCCCCAGCCTTCTCTTCTCCAGACTAAACAGCCTCAGCTCTTGCAGCCTCTCCTCATGTCAGATGCTCCAATCCCTTAATAATCTTTGTAGTCCGTTGTCAGACTAACTCCAATATGTCCACGTTTTTCCTGTACTGGGGAGCCCAGAACTTGACACAATACCCCAGATCTCAACTTAAATTCTTCAGAGAATCTTTCAGTAAACTAAAAAAAAAAAAACCACCCAAAAGCAACTAAGTAAAAAAAAAAATTCTAATTAAGCATAAAAGTAATACGAAAGCCATTCTGATTTCAGGATTGCTAAATACATACCAACAAAACAATTATTTCTCTTTTTCTCAAGAACTTGGCTGATATTTCGAATGCTACAGATAGAGAACTTGTTGTTGTTAAGTTTGTCCCCAGATGTAGCTCTTGCATACATGATATAATTGCCATTTTCTTTCTGTCCCAAGTTCTTGGACTCTCCTGGAGTACACTCCATTCCAGAATCATGCTGCAAAACAAATATTTGAAAATTTATTTCTATCTAGACAGCATCTCCAATTTCTTGCTATCTTTTTGCACATGTGCAAAAGTAACCTGATTTGGTAACTTTAACACAGTGAGAATAAAAGGTTCATAAAAACAAAATACCATCTTATACTCCAAGGTTTCTTGGCATACAAAATTTTACAGAAAACAAAGGGTTTTTATGTGTTGTTTGTTTTGTTGTTTGTCCCCGTCCCCCCCCGCCCCAACAGTAGCAATTAAGTAATTGCTTAAGTTTTTGCTTATTTGCATTCTTGGAAATGTGTACTCCAAGTGCATGTCCTGGAATGAATACTGACTCGAAAAAGTTGCCATCTCCTAAAAAGAGTGGTTTTATTATTACAAAAGGGTGGAATAAAAGCAAGAGCAGTTAACTGAAACTAAGCAGTCCATTTTTTCCACTTGTTTTGAGGGAGCTGTAAAGAGATCTTCAGAGGAGACCAGAAGTCTGTTTCTGTCAGCCAGTGACTAACATCTATGCAATACCCAGCATGATGAATGAAATGCATTACAGGTTGGCATACTAGCAATTAACAGACTGACAACATAGTACGTCGTTAAGTGTAAGAGGAACTCCAATGCTGTTCTGATGCATCCAACTTTCCACAAATACAACCTAAGTCTCCAAAAGTAGTAGGTAAATTTTACAATTTTCAACACAGTTGTGAGAACTATATAATTTATTACAGTTTAGTAGAACCAAACACTTATTTTCACTCATTTCCCTGGATCAAATGCAACTTAAGAGTAAAATTAAAAGAAACATCTTCCAGGCTGATCCAAAAAATGTTTCACTCATTGGGAGTGTTGTTTTCAGTTTCACAAGCTTGTATTTTCAGTTATACTTGTAAGGCTTGTTCCCTCTCAGAACAGCGGTATTTGGGATTTTCTCAAGGCACATGAAGAAAGCATTCACATATGAACATCTTTTTTGGAAGAACTTGTCATTCCTGTCATGTTTTGATTTCATTTTACTTCCAAGAGTAGCAAGCCTATATACTTAAGTTTAAAAATAAAAAACCCAAACCAGAAAACTTTGTTCTCATCTCCAGCAAAACAAAAAGCCTCATGCTTTCAGCTTGCCACAAAAAAATCATGTCCCTAAATGACTGAGAGACAATTTTGCTCTAAAATATTATTCTTGATACCTTAATCCTCTCCACTATTTTCTTAGGTAAACTTGTAAGTATAAATAATTGAACAGAAAAGAGCCAGTTCTATCTTCATTTGTTGAATAAAGCGCCATCTTAATCAATATTGCATTGATTCTTCCTCCTTTTTAGGATAAACTAAAATACATTTGAAAGATGTGTGTGACCCTAACCTTCAATTAAAAAAACAGAGAAGTTTTTAAGGAATAGTAATATAATCCCTTTATAAGGGATTAAACCAGTAGAAATAAACAATTCCGGAAATCCACTGTTGCACCAGTGTTGCCAAACACTCACAAAAGGCTCTGAGTCCAGCAATCTGGTTTTTGTTTGTATACAATGTGCATGCACATATAGTCACAATCATATTTTCGTTGTTTACAAGAAGTAAAAACTCCATTCACAAATCATGCACTTCAAAATGGCTGAAAGTGAGTTAACAAATCAATAGTAATACTCACAGGTGAACCAAAGTTATGCCCAACCTCATGAGCAAAAGTGATGTGAGAAACCTTGGGAGGAACATGAGAGCCATAGTTCTGAACAGTGATGATTCCAGTGTTCAAAGACTTCTTCTTTCCATCAGAATACAGTTTGCTCTTTTCACATATTCCACCAGAGCTCCCTGCATTTAGACAAAATGTTAAGCCATTTAAGAAAAGAAGTACCATGTTACTTTTCTAGTAACATGTAGAACAAGAAACATCTTGCCTCCTCAGTGGGTGCTTACAGAATAGTTCTTCTGTGCAATTACTATTAATCCAATGGTGAAAGTAATTAGATATATCCACACTAATGCTCTCAGAACTGAATGGATACAGTCACACAAGAAGTTAGCTGTTTTAGAAGAGCTATTATGTAAGAGCTATTTTGGGCTTTCACTGCACAGACAAGCCCTGATTTCATCATACCTGTAGTACAAGACTAGCAGGGTACAGTGTCAATCTACACTCCATTTGGATTTAACCAAGTAAAAAAGTCCACAGTAAAAATCACAGCAGATCCTCTCTCACAGCAAGAGCATTTATATAAAATGCCTAAGATTAGCTATATATCCTTGTCAGCAAAAGTGACTAATTTTTCCACTGCACAAACTAAAGCTGAAAATGCTTTCTGATGTGTGGGTTAACCAGACCCATATTTAGAAGGTCAACAATCAAGTGCATCACACAATGTTTAGAAAATTCTCAAAATTGTGACTTTAATTTTACTGAGTTTTTCCATAACTTGAGTTTGTACTGAGGCATTACCAATGTTTTAAAATTCAGCTATTCTATTGCTAACATAAATGGTTTCTAAAAGACATTCTCAAGAAGTTTCCTTGCTTTCTGAAGTAAAATTTCATTTTAGTGATATATCC
Source organism: Phaethon lepturus (assembly GCF_000687285.1). NCBI lineage: Eukaryota > Metazoa > Chordata > Aves > Phaethontiformes > Phaethontidae > Phaethon > Phaethon lepturus. Next base: position 40,006 of record NW_010543999.1, on the reverse strand, counting down.
CATTTAACTTATGTCAGTATGTGGGTTAAAGATGAAAATCGCTAAGCAACTTGATTTTCTCAATTAAATTTAGTTTTGGAAGCAGTGTTTATTGAATGCCCATTCCAATTCATCCTATGCTTGCTGAGTCTGTACACCAGACTAACCATCACAGACCCAGTTTCTTATTTACATAGGCCATGGGCATGTTCTTCCTACAGTTCTTCCACAGTCACTAAGGTTAGTCCACACAGGTCCCTTGAACATACTTACTACACTTGTGGGTCCACTGATCTGTTACCTCTCTGAATACTCTACTAATACTTATTTGAGCATTTTTATCTCCTAAAATTAAAGTCTGAGAGACTGTCATACCACAACAGTTTTCCACATAGCTGCAGTACTCTACAACCAACATGTGCTTTAGAGAAAAGTACAGCAGTAAATGAAGTGAGGTTGTAATGTATAGCTACATCTCATGAACAGTTTAATGTTCCTTCCACAGTTACTCAAATTCTGTTACAGCTCTTGATTATGTTCTCATAAAAGTATCCAGTCTCCTGCAAAGTCTCATAGAACCTGTTGTTCTTCAGCCTAATTCCTTATTATATAGAAATCACTTGAGGGAAGAAACAAAGGAAGACTGTTCCTCCTGAATTCCAGATTTTGATTTCTGTGAAAGTTTCCACAATTTGGAAATTGGGAGGAAAAAAAAAAAGATTGCTTCCAATACTACCTAGAAAACTTCAGGATTCTGCATTGTAATTCTACTACAAAATTCAAACTGCATAGTTGTAAGCTCTGTTTATATATAGCAGAAATACTTGTTTCTTCTGTCACTTTACTGGTCACTCATACCTGTCATAAATAAAAAGGTATCCAAGTAACACCATCTTTGTCTAACAGAAGAAATACGTTTTTCCTTATTGTTCACATCTTGCTCTTCAGAAAGACAGCAAGACATGATATACTGTTTATATTAATAACAATAACATCATCAAACCATACCTAAGCAGAATTGTGAGAAGTTGGTTATGAGATTTTTGTCTATTTTCTGTCAATTTAAATGACACAGTTTCTACCTTTCTTCTTTATACCTACTTACAATACTTTATCTCATAGCACTGAAGGTTTGGATATAATTACCTGAAGGGGCTCCAACCCAAGCCAGACCAAGGACTCCATCATCAAAATCACGGTCTGTAAACACATAGGCCAAGCAATAATCATCATGATTCTGTTCTGAGTTCAGTTCCAGAAACTTTTCCACACCAATGTTAGGAAATCTGAAGGGATTGGAAGAGTCCTTCTCATCTACAGTTGTGTTAATCTAAAAGTAAATTAAGACAAACTGTAAAACATGATTCATTTTCACTTGACTCGTAAATACTAGCTAAGAGGCTTACTGTTGTCAATACCTTGTAATGTTAAATAGTTAAAGATGTTGCTGAAGAGTTATAGGCCTTGACAAATTACTACCCCAATATGTGGAAAACCAAGTTCTACAATAAATAAAGAATTGCATTTGTGTAATAAATCCCCACTCTCTTATTTCTTTCTTTTTCCTTTCCATCATTACCCAAAGTTTATTTTTATCCTCTTAAACACTTTCGGAAGGAAGTTTCAACCTAGCCATTATCTATTTTAGTATTAAAGTTCTTGGACAGCAATAGAGTCTGTTCGGTGCACAGCCAACACTGCTGAAACATAAGAAGTTGATTGCTATAAAAATTGACTACAGCTTAATAACAGAAGTAGCAGGCTTTTGTTAATGAACACTAAAACCATACCAAATAAATGGGTTAGGGAACCATTTACTACAGAGACACTCATGTTATGAAATTACTAACAATACATGGTTACAAGTGGACAGCAGCATGGTTTTTGAAAAATACAGCCTCCAAGCAACATTAGTGAAGCTAAAAGTGTCTCCAGTACAACTTACTCTTATTCGTTTCACCATGAAGCTGATGTTACGGATTCCTGAAAAATCTGTTGACTGGTAAATTGTGTCAATCGCTTTAACATGGCTGGATATCTGTCAAAAACAAGAGTACCTACAGTTCAAAGATCAATGCACTATGCTACAGCTAGTGTTAAATAGCAACAACTGCGAGGCCTATATTTTTACATACAAGATATTGTGCTATATGTACTCTTCGACTAGACCTTTTTAACCAAATGCTGATGGCAAATAATGGAACTAAATGACTACATAACCTACTATCTGCATTGCCACCATGCCAGATAACAGCACAGTATTTTGCCATTTGCTTTTTTTTCTCCACATAATTCTATCAACTATTCAGATACCTACCTGTTCATGATACTCATTTGATTCATTGCTACAATAAGATAGTGCTATAGTTAAAATTGTATTCAAAGCATTGGGTTTTTTTCTGTTTTTCTTTTTTTTTTCTTTTTTTTTTTTTAAGAAAAAATTTACTTGTTACAGCATTATTCTTTTATTTCTGGTAGAAGACAAATGTGAAAAAATGATCATTTACCTTTTTCAAAATGCTAACTCATTGAAAACCTGATTTTGAAGGTGACTTCAGAGCTTTGGGAATGTTACTCAAATTGAATTGTGTATGTACATTGTGATGAATAAATAGTAAAAGACAGATTTGCAAGTGGCAGTGAAACTTCAGACCTCAAGAGAAGTGTGTTAACATGCTAGTTATTTTTAGCAAATGATCAGCAAACAAACCCTAAAACCACACAAAACCTTTTACCAGTTATTAGTATATTGACAAATGAAAAGCATCTGCCTTTAGATGCCACTGTTTTCTAACCGTCCACTACATCAGCCACTACAGGAACAGATCTCAGCGTCATTGGCTCACAGTGTTTTAAACCAAAATTTCAAATGGAAGGCTATGCAAGTGTTAAACACAGAAGCTTGGCAGGCTGTCAAACAGAATAGAACTCTTCAGGAAGTATTATTTTTCTGAGTTAAGAATTGAGAAAAGTCAGACTGCAAGTCTTGCTCAGAGGTGCTAAACAAACCACAGCTGCCACTATTAACTAAAGGAAGAAAAAGTGCCCAGGACTTTTGTCACACATACATAGTATCTTTTTAATGAAATAAAAAAAGCTGTTTCAATAATGTAAAAACAAATGAAACAAGACAGTCTAAAGTAAATAAGCAATAAAATACACAATTAAATTACATTAAATTTATCAGAAATACACAAATAAAGTAAAAGCAGATAGTCTAAAACAACAGGATTGGAAATACCTGTGCAATTACAGCTTCCCTTGTTCCATAATGCTTGTAGAACAGATGATCCGTCTGAATATACAGCTGACATGTATTTTTTTCAGCCTGAGTGGCACGTTTTTTTCTTAAAAGTTGTGGGCCATTGTTCTTAGGGTCTTCAAAGGGCTTCTACATATACAGGAAATACATACGTTTGTGTTTCTGCGTATTTGTATATGCTGCACGAATTACCCAAAAATAGTGATGCATTTTTCTAAACATACTCCACTAATACAGATTTTCATTCTTTTTCTTTAACCCACAAAGCTTCAGTCTTGAATTAAACTAAATATGTTATAGCCAGTTTTAAAGTATGCCATCTATTTTTAATGATATCTCAGTCAGCCTTTCCTACGTATTTCATTTTGTCTTACAAAAGGCAGTCAATGTGAAATAGATTTTTTTTTTTTAATTTTTCTTTTTCATAATCCTTTTCCAAGATGAACAAACAGTTTGTAGATTAGGAAAAAACCAGCACCAGGAGACTTAAATGCACCCTCCCTAACAGAGATTTTTTCACATTGTAACTACCTTAATCAGCTACGTCGGCAAACAGAAATACTTAAGCACTTCATAATGGAACAAATAGTACACTACACATGAAGTTAAGTAGTGCTCACTAGTCAGAGCAGCATCTCCTAACACTTTTCCCCTATGGTATTCACTGGTTGATGGTCCACTCTCTCCATGAAGTTTTGTAAGTAAATTTTTGGGAAAGCACGTTATTGTTACCAACACCGAATTGTGTAATACTGTTGATAATTTTTGGCGTCATAATGTAAATAAACTAAGCTGCTCAGGCTATTTAACATGCCATATTGCATAGTTTTGTTGGCATATACTTAACTAACACCACAAAATGATGCCAAAACTTGAAACAGCGCAGAACATCGCTAACACTAAGAGAAACTCAATAATTTACTGCTGTAAAGTGTTGAAAAAAAATTCCATTTCATGACAAGTGATGCAAACATGAAGCCAAAAAACCTGCAGGACTCTAAACAGGTATGCAAGTCGCTTCTATAGACCACTTATCCCCTATTACAGGCAATCTGTAGCATATTGTAACCCCTTCAATCTTTCAATATTGCTACTAAGACCCTCCCACTCACATATCACTTCAGCTACCACTATGAAAGCACTCAGATATTACAAGCGTGTTACATTAACAGAACTTGAAAGACTAAAAGTTATTACTCTTTAAGGACAAATATATTACTCGGAGATCAAGGGATCTTGAAACTCTTCCTTCTCAACTGCAATTAAATATATTCCTCATCTCAAGCTTGATTTCCACATCCATCTAAAATTCCAAATGCTGAAAAAATTGGTATCATGTAGGATTCATTAAGACTATGAATGAGCTAGCACATCTATGCTGTAGAAGCATTTAAAAATCAGAAAAATTACGTTAATAAGAAACCTCTAGCAATAATTTAAGTACCTCACAACGTTGAGGGATTACGACTGACAAAAGTAATGGAGACAACATACAAGAAATAGGAATTTATTAAACTAATTTCTAATCAATATAATCCATTAGCCTCTGTTGTACCTCTGTTATCGGTTCTTCTAAACCGGTCATCTGGTACTTCTGCATCCTTTCAAATACTGAATGATCTGCACAACCTCCTTGTGGTCCATATTTATGTGGATATTCTGAAAAGAAGGCGGCCAGATTGAGTTTCAAACGCCATGTACAAGTGCAAAATATGGCTGTATCACTGCAACTTATTCAGTTTGTGTCCAATATTGCTCATGTGGTTTGTGGGAAGCATTCTAAGATTCAAGCTTTATGCAGCTGTCTTTTTTTTTTCATTAAACATTTCAACATTCTTAGTTTTACAAACAGAACAAAACTGCCAATTGCTTAACATTGTTTTCTTATAGATAGCAAAAGACAATATGATGAGCAACGTCTAACATAAGAACACATCTGTACAGTTTACCTTGAATTAACAGCAGCTTTAAAAAGCAAAAAGGAACTCACAATGGAAAATGATCAGAGATCAAGTATACTAAAGACTGCTTGGACAGGAGAAAGGTTTTTTTATGCTACTTGGTAAACTAAAACTAAGAAATCTTCCCAACATTCTTAGGTGATTCTATTACTTTATTAATCTTCCACGGAATTTTTGAAAATTTTTTATATAATGCAACTTAACTACCAATACGTAAGAACTGAAACTAATGATCCTTGGTTTCGGACTCAACTCTACAATTCTAGAATTATGGGTTTCCTAGCAATTTTACTGACATGATGAAATGCATGATTTCCATTCTGTAAAGTAAACAATACAATTAAGGATAAGAGATCTGTGTGTCTATGTATATATGCGTGTGTGCAGATTTAAAACTTAAAGAGAATTACAGATTATAAAATTCACAGATATATTTAAAACTTACAGGCAAAGTAAAACAAGGCCGAAAAGAAACATTTGCATCACCTCCTTACTATAGCTGACTATTTAAATTTAAAAAAAAACCTCCAGTATTATCCAGGTACACGTCCATTAGCCATGCTGGAGATCCAAACTATCTCATATGAAAATATCATACAACTGGCTGCTTACCAAGGGCAATTCTTTCAGTATTCATCAATGCAGATCTCACTGGACACATGAAGGTGCTTCAGACACATATGGTTAGGTTTTAACTGTTAGTACCTCTCGGAGATTTGTAAGCAACCTAGACTTGCAGAAGCTTCCTCTGGAGATGAGGAAGTACTGAAGGGAAGAGGTCTTGCCCTTCCATTTCTCTGCGGATTGGATCCCATTATAAATTGATGCCCCAGTATAATGGAGCACAGATTATGGGAGCCACATATGTAAATACTTAAGGAACCAGTTTCTGTAGGGCAAACCATAGTCTTAACATCAGCTCAGCAGGGTGCAGGTTTTGTCAGAAATGTGTAAGCTTTACCAAGGTTTGTTGGTATTTGGGAGTTGTTATTGTGTTTTTTTAAAATTTGTTTGGTTAGTGGTTTGTTTGTTTGTGGTTTTTTTTTTTTTTTTTTTTTAAAGAAAGTGTGAAGATCCAGAATCACAGCATAAATGGCAGAGAAACATAGGAGTAGATTTATAAAGCCTAAGACACCGAGGACCTGATGTCCACATGTATTTCAAAGGATTTTACCCTGGACTAGCTCTAGTCTAGTTCTCTGGAGTCAAAGCCTCGTAGCAGTTGGAGCACAGTAAGACAGTGCACTCTGGTACAGTTTGATCTGACAGTTGCCTTTAATATTCTTTGATTTTCATACCAGTTTCCTGCAGTCATACTGTATGATATTGCTATTTCAATATACATGCCCAAATTGCTTCAAATCTTCTCCCTATAGCATTAGGCTCTAAACTTCATATTTCAATCATTAAAAGCTGGGTGAAAAATAAATAGCAAACAGCAATAAAAAAATAATCATATGCTTAGCATACAGCTAAAGTTGAGTTCTCAAAAACCTGAACCATTTAATACTGCTTTATGCTCCAAAATACCCAAACACTGGATTTGGTGGACCCACCAGTAAGCCTAAAAGGACTGATCAAGAAATAAAAGCAGTTTTCCATCTTCATTCCTCTCAATCACATATATTTTCAAGTATTTAAAAGGTCATGTTTACCACTGTGTTGTTTTTTTTTTAAAAAAACTAGTTAATGACAAATGAAGCTAATTTAAACATAGTTAATTTTTTTTTTCAAATTGGGTCCTTTTCCAGGTACAAAGTATTTTACTGCAATTGTAAACTCTGCTTAGTGGCAAAGAACCAGATTTAATAAACACTCTTCTTGGCGAAGAAAGTTTCTGCGTAAGAGTAATTGAAATGTTAAGTTGGGTGTAAATAGTTATTCATTATCTCGCTAGCAAATTAATTTTATCTACTGTAAAGGTATCAAAGTACAGTATTGTATTTCAGAACTTATTTCCCATCTGAATTTTAGAGAAACTGCTCCAACATACAAGAAAATCACTTTTTCTACTTTTTCTTTGTTCAACTTTATGCCTACTTTATTTTGACTAGTTTGCCAACAAGATTATTAAGAAAATCTTAATATTGTGTGGGAGGTAATTTTTTTGGATTCTAATAAGGTTGTTTCTTAATTAAATTAAAAAGAAAAAACCTTTGACAGGTAACTACAATGAATGTGCAGTACTTAGGTTTTTGAAAAAAATCCTAGACTTCTGAAGGAACTGGTATTTTCCTTTCACTATTTTACAGAAATGTTCATGAGTTACTGTTGTCAGAACCTTGTAAGTTTATTTAATGATTTTCTGCATATTAGTTTCCCACATTTCAATTTCTAACATCACACAAATACCAGTTTTGACCTGCGCTCTCATCATATTCCTCCCAGTATGGTTAGCCCTAGCACAGGGCCAGAAGAATGAAGAGAGAAAAAGAAAAAAGATGCTCTTATTGTAAGCCACCTTACCCAATTTAATTAGCAATGTAGCGGAACACTGGCTTTGCTATAACCAATATCAAACAAAAAGCACCACTCGCTCACTCTTGAGGTCATCTGTACTTTTTGGGATCCTATTTACTATCACTAGATTGTAGTTACGAGCAAAGAATTACAGATGTGATCCTTCCCAACTCCACCACCTTTTTTTTCCTCCACCACAGTACTAAAAAAAGGCACTCTCCTGTAATTAACTAACTAAAATTTTCATTACCCACTACCCTATTTCACACCACTCTCCACCCACCTCTGTGACAAAAGCACTGTTACACAAGGGCAGGAGTAATGGACAGTACTGCCTCACCATCAGCACACTTCATCTATGTAAAACCATCGTACCTTTAAAGCAACTCTTGCAGGTGGTAACTGCAAGAATCCACAGCAATTCACTGGAAGCATGACTGGGCAGCATATTTTGCACCAGCACAAAATGCCAGTTTCCGCTATCACCACACTTCTGTTCAGACTCTGCGGCATTACGACAATTGGCAGAACAGTACTAGAAAGAAATGCTCTCAGTGCATTACACAAAATAAGCAGTCTTTCCTCTAGATCTTGTTTCCCAAAGAGGTTAGGAAATCCCTTAATACATTTTTAATACTGCCTGCGCCTGCCTGCAATTCAAACAAATATTTCTCACTTCAAAAGTAATAATCTAGTAAGAAACATTTTAAAAGCATGACAGTTAAAATTATAAAGAATTGAACATGAAACAGCCTGCAACAGCAATTGTCAAAGTTTTGCATGAAAAGACAAATCCTCCACGGACAGATTTGAATCCACCCTGCAAAACACAGGAGGCAGGTAATATAGGATATTTCACCTTGGAACCCCATCGAGCTTACAGAGGAAGTTGCATACAAAGCTTTCTTTTGTTAAATGCTGCATTGCACCCAAACTGTGAAGGCACTTTTTGCTCTTAACCTTTTGAGGCTTCCTGTTTCCACCGTCCCCTGCAGCAGCTCCATCTCTGGAGCTGAGCAGGAACTACGTGGAGTCAGATGACTTGGACAGTTCTGACCCACATCACAGAAGTGTGGTTCATGCTCTTGTGATGCTTGTGAATGCTTTGAGAGGTACAGCCTTCTGCCAGCTCTTTGGGATCAAGAGATTTTTAGCCTATCCCTACCACAACCCTGTCAATTGATCAAGAGAAAACACATGCCTTTACCTTTAAATGATTGTTTACACTGAACGCAGAGCTGAGGAAAAACTTAGAAGCCTGCTTTCCACTAGATCTATAAAAGAAGAGTTCAATTACAGGATCAATTCTAGAGAAAATCCTCAGGCAAAACACATACTTTCTTCCTTTCCTGTATTGTACAGTTTCCCATTTTGCACTCTCAGTTTTTGTACATCCTGACAGAATGTTAAAAAATAGTAAACAATAATGCAATAATAATACACCTAAAAAACCCCAAATATGGTCATTTCATAATTTCTGACGACTATATCTTATTTCAACTAGATGGCAGATCATTATTAATGATATATACAGATACAGATGCTCAAAATAAGAAATTTTATCCTTTTAAAAAAGGGACTACCTACCACAAAGATTCCTGATCACACGGATTTTTTTTCTTCTACTTGTCAGTAAATAGTATGATCTGTTAATCATTTATGTTAACTACTTAATGGATACTGGATTTAGGCATTTGGGGCAAGAATATGACAAACTTCCATTAAAAATTATGAAAGTTCAGTTCAACAGCCATAAAGATTTGCCCAATACTAGCAAAAACAAGTGTCCAAACAAAATTCAAATTTAAGCAGACACAAAAAAAAAATCCTTATTACAGATTTCATTCTAAGCAGTCTGTCACACTGTGCTCCCATGACAACTGCCAACTAGACCTTCATTATTAAATCAACAACCACAAAATAAAAAAAGAAATCAACTTCTCACTAATAATACACAGTTCGCAATGGTCAGTTCATTCACCAGACAGGGCTTTGCAAAAATCACAAAATACTTTACTTTCTGTTCTCAATCATACAGTTCTTCCAAGACCATAAAAACAATTAAAATGACCATGTTCATTTTCCTGAAGGTCTGAACAGGATTTTCCTGTCTACTGCTGATCTGAGGAAATACCAATTTTGTATTTTATAGTATCAACTCAGGGATATGAAGCATATATGATTTAAATAAAGTAAATGTAGTTCCAATGAAATCCTAATCCTTAAGGAAGAGTTTCCAAACTATTTTAATGAAAACAGCAATTTGCACCTTTCTAGCACTAAATTATAAAACACTTTGATCAAGAGTGGTTTAGAAACTAAAATCATTCAACTTGTGCTTTGAGTCATGAATAGAAGGCTGCCTTTCACTGGTCACCACATCCACTGTAACAGACAAAAGCTGCCTTATAAAGTTGACAATATAATCCCCATTTACAAAAACCCCTTTTGTTTAACTACTGAATAAGAACTCATTGAGATGCTAATCATATGTTGCATTGTGATTTCTGAAAAGCACTAAAAAGCATATTATTTCAAAAGGCTGAAACATGGGTGACCAAAAAATACCCTAAATTAAAGCAAAGACAACTTCTTCCCCCAACCTCTCCCGAGTTATAAATGTGAGCACTTTTGTTGCTTTTGTCCTGTGTAAGATACTAACAGTTTGACTCTGTCTCACAAGAATTAGCTTTAGATTACAGCAGTAACAGATTTGCAGGCTTGTTTTTATTTTTAAAGCTACTGTAAAGCTTAGCTTTTTTTAGTTTTTGTTGGGGGTTTTTTGGAGTTCCAGTTCAATGCAAAAATAGCCCTCATGAAAGGAAAAAAAAAAATTAGTGTCAAAAGCACTATTCAGAAAGTTTCAGAAGCAGTTGTATACTTCAGATATTTCAAGCCACAGAAATCCTAGAAGCATCTAGGATACCAATGAAAATAGCTCAACTATAGAATCAGTATTCATGCACATCAGATTCTGCATTGACAGCAACCAACAGGAGTGGCATATTTTCAAATAATGCTACTTAGACTTAGCTCCAGGATGGGCTATTTTGAACTATGCTGAGCAAGCAGCAATGTTCACTCACTTGGCAATTTGGAAGCCATATTGTAGACAGTCCCCTCTGATAGTCTGATTTTATTTCTAACTGATGGTTTTGATGCACTAGATTCAAGAGGGAAAACAGTGTAAGCCAACATACCATCACCTGAATAACAACAAAAACCCCAAAACATACCCTGCTCCCGTTCACTTTAAGATATTAATATGAACCAGTTTCATCATTAGCTTTTTTCAGCCCTCAAGCGATCCATTTACTCCTCCAACAGAGATCACTTCTATAAAACAGCAATACTAACTTTCAAAAGATCAAATTATCTGCTGCTTTAAGTTAAATTCTATTTCTGTCATTAGTCGGTAACAGCAAAGAGAGTATTTTTAGTCACACACTATTTACAGCACAAGGAACTGGGACATGAGACAATCTTGTTTGTCCCGCCCCTTGGAAATTGGGCAAATCACTTTACTGCCTCATGTCCCTTCGTGTCCCTCCTCTCCCTCTTCTCTACAACAGGGTTAATAAAACCCTTTGTAAAGGACATAGTGACTTCTTTACAGAAAGTGCTATGTAAGTGCTAGTCCAGTATTCCCACTATCAAGCAGTGAATGGAACTGTTTGGCAAGACTTACAAAACATACCAAAGAATTCAAAAGTATGTAAAAATTATTCACAGAAATGTTGTTACAAAAACCATATCTTATGGTTTCACACCACGCTTTTGTAATTTTATTACTTTTCCCCACTACTCTTCTGTTAGAGCAGCAAACCCTGTAATACTCCAACAACAGCTGGCAAGGCAAACCGTCTTCTCAGACTTTCACCTACAATGCTCTGTAGAGCTGAAAGTTAAGCACATACTGCAATTTCTCTTTGAGAATCAAAAACAGTACATGGAACACTATCCTATAAAGCTACTTTATTCTCAAATATGGGTCTTGTAAGCACCAGGAAGATACACATTTAGTCAGTCAGAAAACAAGTGTAGCTCACAATGTACTTAAAAACTCAGTAACTGCATTCATTCAGAAACTCTCTAAAATTATGCAACTTCTATTTGGTTTTGGGTTAGTAATCATATTTACAGTATGGGGTAATAGGAAGCACAAACATATCTGCTAGCTCACAGCAATTCTAACATACTCAAAGACAGCACACATACTGCCACTGAATGTAAAATACAGCTGTATTCCAGAAGCTTTATTCAATTAGAAAAAAACACAAACCCAAATTTGCCAAGTTTTTATCAGAGAAAGATCATTTCTTTTCACTGAATTCATGCAAGAGAAGTAACCAGAGAGAGTATGATGCAATAACCCTGTGTTTTTCACTGGCTTATGGCATGGAGACAATGACAATATATAAGGCCAAATCACAGATTTTCCTCATCTATTTTCCTATTTTTGACATTTCTTTTCAGAATACAGTCTCACTATGACGTACTTTGGAAAGTATTTATACATATATCATCGCAAGAGTGGTTCAAGTAATTTCTAGCTATCTAACCCAAGACACTTCATCCAATTCCAAATGAGATTTCAAACTCAAGTCTTCGAGGATTTGCACAATGGCCTGATGGGACAAGTTTTTAAATCAAGCTCTAGTTTAAATTCATTTTTAAATAAGATTGAAGTCCTACATAAAGTTAGCTTGCAACACACAACACACTACTTGTTAGCTTCAAAAACCAAAAGGTAATCTTAAAGTGACTCTCCACCAACATCCACTTGGAAGGAGTGAAACTTGCAATCATAACTTTTTGGGGTTCAGCATAAAGTTACTTAAGCATCATCTAAAACTGATTTTTATTACAGCTGAAGACTGATCATACATAAAGAGGCAGGTAGAATGCAGCAGATCTCTGATGCATCAGTTCTGAAGATGTAAAAGTATTCCATGGTACTTTCTCATCCTTCCGGGCATTTACAGCTAAAGCTAGACTTCTGGGGCTATACTCTTAAAATTCAAGTAGTATTCTACATACACTTCCACCAGCTACTGTGTAAAATGGGACAAACCGCGTGCTACCACATCTTCTGAAAAGCTCTCCGAAGGCATCTGTGACCTATGTATGCAGGGGAAGCTTTTATATCAAGTATATATCCAAGTACCACCTTCACTAGATGTAGGTAAATGCTTAGTGACTCAAACTTTAATTATCCTCTGTTTTGCAGATCACAGGGAAGAATATAGAGCATTTTTCAAAATAAACATGTATCTATCGAGTAAAAAATACACTGCTTATACACTTAAACCTGACTGCTAAGGTTTTCTTAAAATGGCAGAATAAGGAAGACTCACTTTGGTTTGCCATAAATCTCTCTCACACCATAGCTGTATATGAATCGCTTCAGGACAGCATGACTCACAGTGTCATATGCAAGCCAAAGTCTCATTTGACACTTACTAACGGCTTACAGCTTTTGACACTTAATTAAAAAAAAAATTATTTCATTTGTAGCACAAAGTGGAAGTACTCACTGATATCATCTTCATGATAAATGACAGAGTGGAATGGCAGAGTTTTATCTTTAATATATCTCTCTGCTGGCTCAATATAAAAGGTCCCACTGTGAGTTTCGATGAATCCTTCAAATTTTCCATCAATAACAGACCCATGGCTAAGACTTCCCTGCTCACCTGTTTAAGGGAAAAAGTGCATTAGTTTTTTTTATACCTTTCTAAAAGCTTTCAGTCCTGTGCAAACTTCAAGCATACACATTACCCAAGGTGTTAAGCAGACAATGCTAAAGCATGATACTTGCATAATTATCCTGATCATGCACGAGCTCCCAGCTGCTAAAAACCGATATGATTTATACAGTAATAAGATACTGGGTAACAGCAGTAAGACATTCTTGCAGAACGTTTGTGTTTGAATTTAAGACTAAGATTATTCAACAGTAAGACATACAGTTATCCCAAAATCAGTTACTGAGTTCAATAGCTTCCTAATCAGGTGTATAAATGACATGTTTAAAAAAAGCATATAATGAAGAAATCAATGCTTTATTTTAAAGCTGTACCATATACAGCATGTAATCTTGTATTCGAGTCCTGTCCTTATACATCCATTCGTATAATTCTGAAAAATAAAAAAAATCACAGTGTATACTGAACTTTAAAAGCTTTCAAAGAAAGATTTCCCTATGTTCAAGACATCAATTTTTCTCTTCAAGCATAAGCCTCTTAATACTGTAGCTAGATTTATATTGGGATAAAGTGAATTTGTATTTGAAACAGTCACAATCTGGAAAAGTACAACTGTCAAAGTTTAATCACTGACAGCTACAACGTGCAGCATCCCCAACAAGCCTTTTCCATAAAAAGGATGGAAGATTACTAAAAGAATGTTTCTATACTCCTCCACTGAGGAGGGTTCAAATCACACTATCAAATTATCAGAACTGTACTCATTCTTATCATTAGCCAGCACTGATTTCTAATGAACAAAGATGAAGAATTTTATAAAGCTCATATACAGTAGGGAAATTTGGGAAAGTATCTTGAAGACATGCAATACAACTCTTAGAGACCACTAAAAAGTAAAAATTAGTGTTCTACAAAGCCTATTTCAAGGCATTCGTAAGTGATCCCTTCTTCCTTCTTCAGACTATATTCTATAAAAATGCGCATTAATATCCTGAACTTATCAGCCATGTATCTTTGGAAATTTCAGAGTACTTGGAAAGAAGACTCTTGATCTGAATGGAAATCAAGAACCAACAGCAAAACAGTTTATTTACTCAACTCCAACTTTGTTCATGATCTTCATGACAAGTACAAAGTTGGATTGAATGAGAAAAATAATAAAAAGATTAAAAGAATAATGTAGAGTAAGACCAGTGAGTAGGTTCATGGGGATCCTTTGATCTCATCCCTCAGCAATAACGAAAGAACCAAAACCTTTTCTGACCTAGTTTCACAAAATAAAAAAAAAAGCACAACAAAAGACCCCACACACCTTAAAAGCCTTCTGACCTACTTAAGTCAACTGGTAAATTGGTCTACCTAGGTGCATACAAAGTGCTAAGCACGTATAATTCTTTTTGCAGTTTAAAACAGTCCTTTCAAGACTGTAGACATTACAGAGATCTTCAGGAAGCAGTTAGATTCCTTTCAGAACCAAACAGACCGTATAAAGGACAGAGTAAGCCCTAATCCTTCTCTTCTTTTCATCTGCTTTTAATTCCTTAATTTCCTTTCCTTTTTAATCAGTTTTTATCTTTTGTATTTACTGAAATCAGATATATTAGCCTGAACAATGGTAGCTCTATATTCCTTAAATTCCTTTAAAGAGAGTACCTGATTTTTTTTAATGCAGACAGCTTTTTCCTTTTTTTTTTTTATGCGTCAGACTTCTATAAAGAGAATGTTCATAAACAGACTTGAACTTCAAGTTCTATGGATATGAAAATTACTAGGTAAAATACTCATTTGTTAAGTGTGACTGGAGTTTAAGTAGCTGGAGTTTAAATGCATTTAGATGAATTATTGAAGTTTAATAATGAAGATAACCTAATCATACAGATATTCATTTTCTGCATGTTCTATTAAAAAAAAACCTCTTAAAATGACTGCACTTGAATCCATTTTAAAATGTTGTACTTACCATAAATGTGTCCAGTGTAAATATGGGAGGTATCATAATCAATTACTTGGTTTGACATTTCTACTTTAAAGTCATCACTAAAAAGAGACGTATCTCTCTTCATTCGAAGGTTGAAGTGTCTAAAGTGAATAAAATAAGACAGTAAATTGGCTTTGAGCTTCAATTACAAGAGCAAAGTACTTCTAACCAACATTTTTGTGCCAACAATTTGCACATCCTGTAAAATTTATCTATAGAAAATGTTTATACTGTACAAGAATTAGGCCATAGCCTAGAATGATTTCCTTCAGCAAGATTATTTAGATGCTTTTGATACAAGTAGCTAAATTTAAAAGATTTAAGCCAGAAAACAGGGCTGGACTTTAATACATAAATCTAAAATGCTGACTTTCACTATATACTTGTTCCTGTTCCTCCAGAAGACACAGATGAAGCTTAAGGGAAAAAGCAACTATTTAACTTCACAGCACTGTGAAACACAAGAGATAAAAACAACTACCAGCTTATTTTACTTTCATTGCCAACATTTAAGTAATGTAAATGAAACTGTAATTAACTCACCTACATTTCAACTGAAACTCAAAAAATACGATGGGCAACAACATTTAATAAAAAAAATACTTAAACTGGTAGAGTTACATGCATAACTATGTAACCAACTCTATTCATTGAATGATCTTGTTCCAATTACAACACTACTGTCTTTTGATGCAAATCCTACTGCTAATCTTTATAGGAAACATACAACCTTTTCTTTGTATGAAAACAAAAGTTTGGCTCAGTTAAGCAACGTAACTGCAGTGTTTTAAAATGCCTGACGTTATATGAATTCATACCTGTGACAACCGTTAGCTTGCTTCAGAATTTCATTTGGTATTCTCTTAAATTTTGTATAAACACATTGTGCAAATACATATCAGTGAAGTTGTTGAAACTTCAGTCATTCCAATTTTACTCTTGATTTTCTTCCTATATTTTTCTCTTTCTGCACAGTCATGAAATTGAAGGAATATTGTAGTTATGTCACCAATTTGTTACACAAAAAGTAACTGATAAGTTGACTACATCTGTGTCAGAGTCTTAAGCTAAAAAAAATGTGACCAGTCTCTCAGTATACACAGTATACTAAGGATAAGACCAACTTTCCATAGGGAAAGCTAGTATCCATTTGTGCTAACAGCAAAACAACCAAATTAAGCTCCAGTGTAAAGTTGATTAAATCTAATTAGTTTTTAGTACAGCTGAAGCATATACAAAATATATCTTCAGTCTTCACTTGCACATTAAGTAATATGACACTACAGTTATAAGTATTTTGAAACAACTGTACATTAAGATGCAAAATTCAAGATCAAAGAAAACAAGCCATGTCTACACTTAAAACCTGGTAAGAGCTCTAGCAACTCATGTTGACTATTCTGTAATGCAAACAGTAATTCACGATCAAAATATCTTTATTTATTATCGTTGCCATAGCGTTAATAAAGCTTCAAAGCAAACAAACATTCTCCTCTGGTGATGCATTAGAGGTATCTACTACAAGGTTATGAAATTCTGAGATGTGGTTGGTAGATAGGGAAGGTTAAACATCAGCAATTCCTTGTGACTCGGGCTTTGTGCCAAGCTAACCAGTGATCATTTTATAGTTTCAGTATGGATGTATTTTATCAGGGAAGATCCTCCTGTTAAAAAGGAAACAACAGTTCACTACAGATACACACCAGCTAGCAGTAAGTAGCTATGCACACACAGATAGAAAGGCGTGTTTCATGATAGCTAGCTAGTATTTGTAATATGACAGACACAAAAAAATAAGAATTATTCTTCAAGTTAGTCTCTTTACTAGCTCTGTAAAGGTGCCTCCTGGTAACATCGAGGTTCATGAGGATGAGGAGATAACATGAACAAGCAATCCAGAAACAAGCATTGTAGGACAGAATGCTACAAGATTACACAATACATTTTTCTAGGGGGAAAAAAAAAATCCAAACTTCAAGCCACCTTGTGTGGCTCTTCTGGGCAGAAGTTAGAAATGAACAGGCAGAAAAAAGACAAAAAAAAAGATAAAAATTTGAAGAACTTCATTCAAGTACTTCAAGAAGTTCTACTCACTTTGGTTGTAATACACTGCTCAAGGTGTCAGAGATTTGAGTTCCATTTTAGTTTGAGTTTTCCCTGTGATAGAGTTCTCCAGAGTTACTGAGGCTGGATCAGACTCTCTTCAAGTACATCAAACTGAAGTTAAATGACAAGAGACCCTGGATACTTCAGAATAGCTCTCCTCCCTCCTCTAGTATTTGATAGAAGACTTCTGGTAAGAAGTCATCTGTAATTCTGTCTCTGCGATGAACTGAAGTATGTACTAATCCCAGCAAGATCTCCTATTATGGCTAAAATTACTTTTTCATAGTGAAAAAAGTAGGTTTTCTGAAAAACAACTCAATTTGTATAGCACTTTTCTCTGAGAGGTGCAAAAAGGTTACTTTAAAAATGACGATTTTTCTGGTTGTAATCATGCAAGTTTCAAATAAAATTGAGGAGCGATTATTAGCCTAACACTCAAGTGCATCAGCAATTTTTCTATCATTTTGAAGTATACTCTGTAAGACAATGCAGGACTTCTCATATACTAAGTCCCATATATGTCAGCAAATGGAAAAAAAATGGACTTTATCTCAGAAAGAGAGTAATTTACCTAGTTTAGCCTAAAATAATACCAAGTAGATATATTAATTAGCCCTAAGATCTCAATCGTGAAGCTGTCCAGGGTATCCTTTCCTCAACTGCCAAGTCATTTATGTTCTCATCCTTACAAATTAACATGACATTCAGCACTGTGCTTCGACTCCATGGTTGACTATCATCTAATCACACTTTAGAGTCTGTTTTGGCTACATGACCTGCACTATAGGACTGTGCTTTTGGAGGGGCATGGGGAAGCGCAGCAGAATCTTTCAAAGCTGCAAATGGTTCTTCCTTCTGGGCAGGATACCCTTCCATCAAGATTACCCTATCTGTCACTTCAATATGTACTGTTATAAGTTATATGTACCAAATAAAAAGTTTCGCTAGTTTTAAAATTGAGAAGCCTCTATTTAGTCTCCTGTCATTCCCCCCCCCGCCCCGCCCCTTCTTATCTTCCACATTGGTACATACCTAACACTACGAATTCTAACCCATACTGTTAATTATTTATTAATAAAATGAGCTCTATTTGCAGGATTAGAAAGCTATTTCAAATACAAAATAAAGCTGTGTTTCACAATAACAATTCTCTGACCATTTGATTTCTTAATTTATTAGATAACGTGATCATCTCACAGCTACCTTTAAATAGGTCTTCTCTTGGTCATTCAAACATGCCTGGTGGGAACAGGATTATCTGTCTGGACTGTTCACCCTTTTAATAATGAAAAATGAAGTGACAAATCTTCCTCTACTTCTCACCCACCAAAAAAAGGGAGGGAGAAAGAGAGGTAACTTGGGGAGAGTGAGTGGGTGGTAGGAAACAAGCATCTATTCATCTCTACTTCCGAGAATTAACAACTTTAACAAGTCACCAAACTTTAA
Source organism: Phaethon lepturus (assembly GCF_000687285.1). NCBI lineage: Eukaryota > Metazoa > Chordata > Aves > Phaethontiformes > Phaethontidae > Phaethon > Phaethon lepturus. The sequence continues at coordinate 21,106 of NW_010543999.1, read as the reverse complement.
ACAATGGTAATCATAAAACCGCATGTATTACATGAAACCTACAGCAAAGAAAGCAAATGCCATTTTTATGGCTATGCAGAGACATCTTACAAGTGTCAATGAAATTAACTGCACTGAAAAGATGCCAGTTTACAGGTGGGGAGACTCCAGATTGTAATGACAGATTCAAATCCAGTTCAACACCCTAATTTCTCAGTGAGAAACTTCCAAGGACCCTACAGAATCCATTTCAGTATCTGACCCAATTTATTAACATTTACTCTAAATTTCTTCAAAAAAAAAAAAAAGCTAGTATTTCTTCCCCTTTCTTGAAAGGCATATAAGCTAGTCACTATCCTTCTCAAAATGATGTGGGAGAGAATGCATCTCAGCTTTCTTTCCTGGCTTAAATTCAGCAACTTCATGAATTTTTCTGAGGACAGAAGACTCCAGTGAAGTCCAACAAATTTGTGTATATCATTCCTGAATATGGTTTCTAAAACTAGCCACAATGGAAGAAACAAGAAGCTTCAAATAAGCCTTTTGGCAACTAACAACTACAACACGCATCAAGTTCTCTGTGCCAGCACCTATATCAGTGTTAGCTAAGCTATTCCCTAGCCTAGATACACACCAGGCAGAAGATGAACTATTTCCAGAAGAATAGTGCTTCCTTTATTTACACACTTACAACCTTGCATGAGACATTTTCTAGCAGTAGTGGTCTCTAGAATAGAATTAAATCAATTAAGACCAAGTTTGGACCTTGCTTATTTGTTACTGCTTCTGCCTTACACATATCTGAAAACTGATATGGTAACAGGCCACTACTTTGTGACTGTATGGTTGCTTGCTTGGTCAAGGACGGAATTTTTGGTAAAACTGTTTATATTGTTATATAATCTCCTTTGATAATAAACTACATCTTATTCATTAATGGCGGTACTGTGAAGTCTTTCAAAAGGTAGATTTTTATTTCACTTTAGCTTAACTCAGGGAGACTGTCAGATTTGCAAGTATGTAACATAGCAACTCAGTGATAATTAAAAAAAAAAAAAAAATAGTTGAAAGCACCATGCTTAGCTAAAACCCAGTAGTTTCGCATGGGCTCGAGTTTTGTCAATCCCATGCCCTAATCAGAGCAAGTACTTTTTAAAAAAAAAAACAAACAAAAACCAAACTTGTGTGTATATATTGACAGCACTTGGTAAAACGAACATAAAGGTGTACATTTAAGAGTTAATGTTTAATCTATTATTCCATTTCTTTTTAGTATGAGTTACCTTCTAAGATCAGTGATTTTGCCATAACGGAATGTCCAATATATTGAGACGATGATAGCAAGTCTGCAGACCTTTCCAAAACTGGCAGAAAGAACTATTACCAGTGGTATGCAAATGGACACTGGGCGCTTTCCCTTTCCTACCTTTCCTCAGTCAAATAGGTGTAACCAGTGGCTGGCTGAGCAGGCAGAATCACTCAGTGATCACAGGAGATTGTTTTGGGAAAAAAAAGGGGGGGAAGGGAGGTGCAAAAAAGGCAAAAAGGAGATGGAGGAGTTACTCCACAGCTGGAAGAAGTGGCTGGGAAAAGGAAACAGAAGGTGACAGGTTGGCAATAGTTATAGAATGTGACTCCAGTACAAGGAGAGTCCATTTAGATTCATATTCTTTCCTTCTCAGTAGGAACCAGAAAAACCTCTGCAGCTGTGCCTCCACAAGCCTCTTCACAAGTCAGCATCTAGAAGATACTATTCTACTTGAGGTGCAAGTCTTATCCTTACTTTTCCCATTTAAGTCAAAGCCTCTCTTCTGCAAAATGGAAGGGGGTCTATTAATGGAAGGGGAGAAGAATTTGAGTCCTTCTTTCTAACTGCTTCCACATGAGACATCCCAAAATCTAAACTCAGTTCCCACAAACTGTCAGACTCATTCCAACTCTTAACTATATTAAATAGAAGACAGATTAACAACTTAATGGTGGGTTTTAAACTGCTCACAAGCTAAGTCTACAGAACCATCACACTTACGGACACTTATTTTTTACACTGTTTTCATTTAGTATTTTCATTTAACTAACAATTCCCATGGTCCTGTTGCTACTGACACTAAAGAAAACCTATCTTTGAAACAGCACATGATAGAAAGAACGATAAACCTGGAGACCCTATTAGCCACCTAGATGTAGATAGAGGGTATCATACTCTAGTAAGTACTTATCTAAAAAACAATCTCTCCAGCATTGCAACACTGCGCAATCTCAGCTAGAATGCTTGCAGCTTATGTTTGTTTTCCACTGCCACCTCTACAGTGGCACTTGTGTTCTAGAATAACAAGCTTAGCAAGTCTGACTTCTGAAGGCCAGGAAAGAAATCTCTGAACAATGACAACTGAGGATGCACCCTTCACCCTAAACAATTTGCCACTGATTATTCTTGATATACATAGCTGCAAACACATAAGCTCAGATAACAGAAACCATCCAAGTACGATTACAAGTAGCTATGTGTTGGTTAATTTATAAGAAAGTCAGTCAAGTATCTTCCTGTCCTGAAGAGTATGGTGTACAGATTTTAGAAGCAGATTAGTCTTTACCTAGCGTTGATTTTTTTTTTTTTTTTTTCCTTTCAGTAAAACTTCTTTGGGAAGTTGAGTGCAGATTCTGTCACTTGGTTTCCTGTTTATCCAAAATAACCTTCCCATTTTTATTTACATACAGTTGAATATTTATATACAGTGCCATGTTCTGGCATAATTCAACGTGAGATCAAGAAAACAGGTGAAGATACACTAGAATAAAATCACAAGGCATTAAAGTTACTACATGAATTCAAACTAAGAAACTAGTTTAGCAATAAGTTTCCTTAGTGAATAAAAATATACAAGAGAAATCTGGTAGTTTGATAACATGAGCACATATGAAGTGCATAGCTTAAGTACTTTCATATAAATCTACTGCTTTCCATTTTAAGAACATGGTGTTTTGAGAACATGGCTGGATCTACTAAAGTTTGTTGGCCAAGAAGCAAAGTTCTAAAGCATTAATACCCATTTTAGCAGTATGGCTGGGAAACCCTGCACCTCGGTTGGGCAGTCTCACCAGTCTGATGCCACTGTACCAGGCGTTTCCTAGACAAACACAAGTGAAACATGAAATGCTTTTTTTCCTGAGGGCTATACATATTCCAGCTCACTGTATTTAAACCCATAAAACGCAAGACATTTAAGCCACAGATCCAGACTCTACGATATTTCTTAGATTAATTTCATTTAAAAAAAAAGAGTAAGAACTCAGGTCCCTGCTTCTCAATTCTCTGCAAGATAAAATTGCTTTACCTACAAGCACCAACATGGGGTGGGTTTGTTGGGTTGGGTTTGTTTTTTTTTTTTTTTGACAAAATGGGTTGAGAAAGTGAGACAGGATTCATGGGTCTCTTGCCTGGCAAGTTATCTGTCAAGGTATATAACTTAAAAGGTCCAGCAGAGACAGGATGATTGAAGAATGGTCACAGAACACTGAATAACGCTGAAAAGACTACAGTAAAAGCTAAAGAGACTTTTTTTTCTTTTTAAATTCATAAGAGCCTAAAATGAGTTGTAGTCAGTAAGCCTTGCAAAAAAATTAACTTAGTGAAATTCATGGAAATAATTCACATAAGTCTCACAGAGGCCAACCAGTCAGTCCTATTTGATGATGACTAAAACGACCTATTTAGGAAATCAGCCTGTTTAGAAGGATGTTTAAATGCACATGGAACGGAAAAACAGACACAACATAAATTTTCAGATTAGTCCAGCAACAGTGAATCTGCTTTATGTTCTGACAGACTCACAGAATGTAGAAGACAAAGCCATTTCATGAATTGAGTCCTATGTTGTATGCACAATTACAAAAGTACTTAAAAATAAATTAAATGCCATAAAAAAGAACATCCAGTGTTTAATAAAAAACAGAAGGTGACAATATAAAGTCCTCTTTAATCCAAGAGCAACAAGCTCAGTTGCTTCAGTCCACCTCAGACAGCATGGCAGCATTCTCAGAATGTCACCTTTAAAATTCAACATATTGAATATGATTTCTGTGCAGGTAGCCTCTTTTATTTTCATAACCTACTCAAATACAGTCAACAACTATCTTATTTAAACACAAAATTTAACAGCAGTGAATAATTTAGGCAATACAAAGGATTACAGATTAGTATAGAACTAAGAACCAAAATCCCTCATACTTAAGAACTCTGAAGTTTTATGGTCCACTCCTGCCATTCACGACTGTACCGGAAAGCTCAACTAACACATGACTGATAGCCATTCAGAACAATTATGAAAAAGATACCTGCACAGAAAATCAATATTAAAGCCAACCATCAAACACTGCTTCACAAATATGCCTTGCCAAATGGTGAGCACAGATTAAGACCCAAAGCCACACAGTTTCACAATATGCAAGCTCTCAGTGTTATAAAAGTTCCTCTGCTCAGTGCAAAACACTGCAAAAGTTATTAGAATATTTAAGAACCACTCTTTTATTGAACTTTGTTCCAAACTGGGTGACAGTTAAAGCATTTTCACCTAGCAGCTGAACC